>NC_053023.1:710886813-711033075 GCF_003073215.2 Triticum urartu
GGGGGGTTAATGGGACTTCATGGGACCTAGTGGAAGAGAGGAGGCGGCAGCCAGGTGGACGCCCCCCCCCCACTACTAGGAAAAGGCCTACTAATGGCGCACCTAATTTGGCCATTAATGGCGCATTAGTGGTGCGCCATTAGTGCCACGCCATTAGTATATTTTACTAATGGCGCACCCCAGATGCGCCATTAGTATATACAACAGTGCGCCATTAGTATGCCAAAGCACCTGGGAGGCATACTAATGGCGCACAACAACAGGATGCGCCATTAGTAACTTCGGCATACTAATGGCGCACTGTTTAATGATGCGCCATTAGTATCCTTTGGCATACTAATGGTGCACTATGATGTGATGCGCCATTAGTATGAATATTAGGTTTTTTATTTTTTATTTTTCTATTTTTTGCACAGGTTACAAAATGTATAATTGGACAAAATATAGACAACACACATCAACAACAGATTCATCGAATACAATAGAAGATTAGTCTCTGAATACAATTCATCATTTTAGTCTCCGAATACAATTCATCATATTAGTCTCCGAATTGAAAAGACCGAACAAAGATAGAACATTATATTACAAGTCTCGAGACCGCGAGTTTGTCTTCACATTACAAGTCGATATTGATCATCTAAACTACCATCACATAGAAGAGAGCTGCAGTCATCACGATGAGCATCATCACGATGAAACTCGTCTTCATCCGGTTCCTCCAACGCTCCCTCCCCTCTCCCGCTAGATAGCGGGTGTATCTAGATTCGGCCTCGGCCCTAGTGGCGTACCCTTTGTAACTGTTACCGCTGAATTGGTGAACCTGTCTCCGACACTCCTCCCAGTCGTCGTAGACTCTGGAAACCTTACCCTTGTACACGACATACCACGGCATCGCTATGCAGTAGCCAAACAAAACGTTAGTACCAATTCACAGACAATACATAAGCAATATATAAGTATGCAACAGAACGATCGGAAGAGAAAAACAAGACATTAATAGCATCGATTACATCTAAGTTGAACGACTCTCGAAACCAAAGAGACATACTACAAGTTCATTAAAGTTTAATTACAACATGAGCCAATCGATGTTTCAGAACTAGACACAGCATCACTGCTTTCGACTCGACTCAAGGGACCGGAGCGTGGATGAAGCCACCGTCTATCGTGGGAGTCATGAAAGAACGGGCGTTGTCAGCCTACATTTGTAGGATTGTGTCGATGTCACTGTTGGACGGTTGATTTCTGAGGTAGAACTGCCCCGAGGTACGAAGGACATCTTGATGGATGATTTCCGCAAACTCCGACTGGATGCGAAAGAATTCTTGTCTGATGTCCGCGTCCTGGATTGCCGACACGCTCGCGGCCCAATCTTTGAGTCTACTCGGTAGCAGAAGTTGACGATGGTCCCGTACGATCGCCCGCATGTGATGGATGGCGTAGTAGGCACCCTTCTGACCGCCAGGCGGCTGCTTGACGCAGCAGAACGTCGTATTGTGGGAGAACACGTGCTTGCCGTACTTACGAATAGGCCTGGTGAAGGTGCCTCCAGATTTGACGTAGCCGGGGAGAACATCATCAAGAACCTTCTTGACATTTGTGTAGTCTACGTTCGACTGACGGTCCGGGTCGAAATACGTGGCCATGGAATATTTGGGGCTTAGGAGGATGAGCGTGCAATGTGTGTCACTGCAGAAAACACGGAATGTTAAAAGAAAAATGATCGAAATCTAAGAATTCATATGTTACGGGGCGGTTGAGGGGAGGACTTACTCGGGAAAGTAAGGTACGAGGAAGTTATCCTTATCTTGGTTTGCCAGAATGACGCCTTCGAGGTAAGAACTCGCGACTTGCCGGTCCCCAGCGTTGCCCAAGATCTTGGCACGCATGTAGAAGGGGTCGACTATCACGATGTCCGGGGTCTTGTCGCGAATGATCCGCATCTCCATACTCAGCGAAAATAGCCGAACGAAGGTGTAGTGCAGCGGATGAAGGTTCAACATAGCGTGGATGTCATCAAACCGCAGGACGATCGTACCCCCGATGGAGTTATCCACAAAGCCCTTGCCCTCTGGCACCTTGGCCGCGAAAACCGGGTATGCCACATCCTTCTCTCCGAGACGCCGCTTCTCCAAAGAAAGAACACTGTCATGCAGACTCCGCATAGCACCGGTTGCAGCATCGAGCATATTTCTCGGTAGCATCGGCCTACCCGCCACATGCACCCTCCTCGAGATATCCTCAGGTGAAGGTGGCCCGTCCTGAGCACGGATCGTACTCGGTGCCGGCTGGCCCGCACCCTTGTTAGTCTTTCTTTTGCGTGCCTTCTTCTTCTCCTGTAATGGGACCGAGTTCTGCTCATAGACCGCCTTCTTGAGTGTGTTGGGGCTGATCATATTTCGCACCTCGCCTATCTGAGGCTCGGTGAAGTCGGCAGCTGAAGGCGTCTCCTGAGAGCTGAACTGCAGACGACGCCTGTTGCAACTTGGCTTCTCCGCGGTACCAGCTAGATCGCGCACGTCTTTTGTTGGGTTGGGTTCTTGAGAAGGAGGCCCCATGAAGTCGCCACCGTACCCATGATCGGCAAAGTACTGATCGACGTTGGCAAATGTATCGTCGTCGTCGTCGTCGTTCTGATCCTGTGCCATATGCATGTTTGGATCCAGTGGCATAGGGATGTCCGGCACCGTTGCGGCGGTCTTGCCATGGGGCCGACTTGGCGCCGGCACGACTGGCGGTGTTGTCTTTGGGGTGGTGTCCCCCGCCCCCAAACAATCTGGCTCTTCGGCCAAAGCAGGGGCCAGCTCAGGCAGGCGCTGAGGGTCATCACGTCATCATCGTCGGCCCCGACGGGTCGAATCGGAGGTAACAACTCGTCGCAGCCTGGCAGCACCCGAACCAGTTGAACCCTAAACAAGTTGGGTGGCATCTGGGTACTGTGGAACAAGGGGTTGCCCGGTTGAACGATTTTGCCCTTGGCGACATCGACCAACTCGTTGTTCACGAAGTGCAGGAGAGTGCACGGAACGTCGGCGGCGCCCTGCGAAAACATGTAGGGCGTTAGGGATGCCCAGTCAAAGGCAAGGAGATGAAGTCCTCGGCCGAGAGAGGCTTAATTAGTTACCGTGATGATGGCGTCGAGCTCGGCTAATGTCGAGGCACCGCCAACGGCGGGCGTGCAGTTGACGGAGGGGCCGCTTGCTGCAGAGGTGCCGGCCGGCGTACACCTGGGTGCATTAAGCTCATGTGCCGGTGTCGGAGACACCAATGCCGCCTCCGCCGGAGACACCAATGGCCCCGCCATCGCGTTCTGTGAGTTGCTGGCCGTGAAGCTAGGAATCCGGGGCGGCCCCTGTTGGCCGCCCGCAATCCACGCACTAATCCCCTGGATCAAGGTAGGCACAATGGCGGTGATCGTCGCTCCGAGTTGTTGTTGCACTTGCTCTTGGACAATCTCCGGAATCCGCGCCACCTGTGCCCTGAGTTCTTGAACCTCGCGCGCCTGGCTTTCCGAGCTGGTCTTTTTCTCCTTTCGCCCACCAGTGTTATAGTATGACGACCATTTTGTCGACAAGCCTTTGCCGGCCACACGACCAGCTGACGTCGGCTTACTGAGCTTATCCTTGTTCTTCATTACATTCAACGCCCTATTTAGAGTGGTGTCCCAAGGGTTGCTCTTAGTCGACCCCGCGCTACTGCTTTCAGTCGCCTGCGGAAGGAATGTGAACCATTTAGAAATTTGGCTTCATTAATTAGAATGCAACCATATGGAGCTAATTACGCGGGGGTGTATTCCTTACCAGAACAAGCTCAAGCGCCCTGGTCTTCGGATCCGTGGTAAGCTCCTTTGTTTTCGGGTCCTTCTTGTACCGGGCCCTGACAAAGTTCCTGGTCTGCTTGTCACCGTATTTATCGAAGAGGGGCGGTAGGCCTTGCTCGGCACGGTCCGCCTCCTCCTTGTCCCATATAGGCTCCGCCACTCTGTAACCGCCGGGACCGAGTGTGTTCCCCTAAGTTCAGCTCCCGCATTTCTTTCCCCCACTTACTTGATTCGGAGTTTGCGGTGCTCGAGCAATTGATCTTGAAGTCGTTGTAGTCATCTTCGGTGATCGAAGGATTTTTCTCCTTGATCTTCTCATAACTCTCACCTTTCTCGATCATTCTCTTCACATTGCTTTTCCAAGTATACAGGGCCTTGCTCATCTTCGTGAGGGCAGCATTGTTCACTTTATTCCCTTTGAGGCTTGTGTTTTCAAATTCAGCGGGGAACTTGTATCGTTCGTGCAGCTTCGTGAAGAGGAGGTTGCGCAAATTCCCTCGGTCAGGATGCCTCAGGTTCTCGGTGTTGATCGAGACGGTGCTCCGGAGAATGCACCCGAGCTGAAGCGAGTACCCCTTGACTATTCGTTCGGGCGCCGTTGGATTCCCGTCGGAGTCCACTTCAGTAACTTCCTCCTTGAGGGTGCGGAGCACGGTCGGGCGCCGGTCCTTCCGTTGCCTCTTCGGTTGGCTGCCATCTATGCGTGCAAGTCCTAAATTTCTGAATTTTCAGTAAATTTTCTGTAAGAAAAGAACTAAAAGAAAAGAAATCCTAGGGTTAAAAAATCTGGAGCAAGTCCTAGCAGAACCACAAAATGTTCATCTACTCAAATTAATGTCCAAACAGTGTCATATCTGAAATTAACCTGTCATGTTCACTGCTCAAACATGAAGTACCAGCAACCTTCAACAAGAAGTACTCAAACTGTCAAACATGAAGTACATGAATTACTAATGGTTTTCGCCAACGAGTTCCAGGCAATTTGATCGGGCTGAGTAATTACATGGGGACAGCTAAAGAACCAATCTAATCAGCTAGAATAATGGCTAGACAAATTAAGCAGTCGCATAGTTGGGCATGCATTCCATCCCTAAACAACACAGGCAGAGAAAGAGCAGGGCAGAGGAGAGGGGGATGGGATTATACCTAGTCTAAGAGACCAAACCAGATGTGCAGGCAGAGCTGCTTGTGCCACGGCCAGCAAATCAAAGGTTGGTGGCGTCTGACGCGTGCACCTGCGTGAGCAAAGGAAGCCAAAGCGCATGAGAAAATCAAAGGGAAGGGAATGGAAGGGAAGGGAAGAGAAGAGCAAATCGAGGATTACCTTGACGAGCAGCGGCGTCCCGAGCGAGAAGAAGCGCTGGTGTCTCCCCGCGGCTGGCGACCGATGTGCAGAGGTGGTTGTCCGGGACGGTGCGACGGCGGCGAGGCTTTCTGGGCTCTGGGGGAGAGGAGAGGGCGAGGGAGGGAGAGGGCGAGGGCGAGGGAAGGCGGGGAGAGGGAAGGCGAGGAGAGGGCGAGGGAGGGAGAGGGCGAGGGCGAGGAAAGGGCGGAGAGGGCGAGGCAGGGCGGCGGCGGTGGAGCGGGCGCGGGCGGACGGCGTCGGGTTAGGTTTGGGCGAGAGGTGGATCTGGCGAGGGAGGGAGAGAGGCTAGAGGGAGAGGGCAGCGGCGGCGGCGGCGCGGTGGAGGAGGGACGAGGGAGAGGGAACTGGCGAGGGGGAGAGGGAAGGGGGGATCGGGCGAAGGGGGAGAGGGAAGGGGGGATCGGGCACAATACTAATGGCGCACCACCCCTCGGTGCGCCATAAGTACATCCATACTAATGGCGCACCTCACCGTGGTGCGCCATTAGTATTTTTTTTTGATTTCTGCTCGAGCCAACAGGTTATCTTCCACCTGACCTGATCCACACCAAGTTCCCTCTACTAGCTCGACTGGTCAGCAGCCAGTTCTCACACCAGGAGGTCCTGTGTTCGATTCCCAAGCTCCACAATTTTTTTATGCATTTAAAATGCCGTTTGATACTTATTTGTGTTTAAATATGTTCAAACTTGTTTAAAACATAACAGTAATATTTTTTTATAAGACAATAATATTTTTTTTAAAAATATCATCAAACAGTAATGCCGGTGGAGCGGGGGAGGGTGCGCGGGGTGCGGGGGGTCGGCGGCGGCGGTTGGAGTAGGAGAATCGAGGGTGCGGGGGGTCGGCGGCGGCGGCCGGTGGACCAGGGGGTGCTCGGCGGCGAGGGGGACTGGATCTGGCGAGGTGGGATAGCGATCGAGATGGAGGGGGATCGAGATCGAGTGTCCATGAAATTTAAAAATATTCATGATAGTTCAAAAAGTGCCCATGAAATACAATCGAGAAATGAAGGCTACGATTTAAATACAATCGATCTTAGCTAGCTATCTGTTCACAATCTTCTTGCCCTTCTTTTTCGCAAATGGAGTTCTTCTGTGGAACGGACGTCCTTTAGGTAGGGTGGTCCTGCTTCTTCTTGTGGTGTATGCTGCTACTTCATCATCGTCGTCATGTTCGATCCTCGGGTCGTCGTACTTGTCGAAGTCTTGCTCATTGGCTACTCCATCCATTCCGATGATCTTCCTTTTGCCTCTCCTCACGACAACACGACTGGGCTTTGACGGGTCGGTAATGAAGAAGCATTGGTCCACTTGGGAAGCCAGTACCCATGGCTCTTTTTCGCGGTGACGTTTGCGCCCGCTGTCTTGGATTTGGCTTCGGGTATAACCATGGTGGTGAAATACCGGTCTTCTTTTAGGACGCTCTTGGCCCATCTGACACGGAACATCGGGACCTTCTCTCCAGCGTAGCTCAGCTCCCAGATCTCCTCGATCCTTCCGTAGTATCTGTCCTTGTCGTTACCGGTGTAGGATTCCATCGTTACCCCGGAGTTCTGATAACCATCGCTCTTCATGTCCTTGGCCTCGGTGTAGAATGTGTAGCCGTTGATATCGTACGCCTCATAGGTCATCAGGTTGTGCTTGGCGCCCTGTGACAAGGCGAATATGAGTTGTTCTTCCGCGGAAGAATCCTCATGTAAAGGGTACGACAGAAGCTTCTGCTTGAACCAACGCGTGAAACATGAGTTGTGCTCTTTGAGTATATCTCCGTCCGTCCTCTGTTGGCCTCGGTCATTGTACGTCTTCTTAATAAAGGTTTTGTGCTGTACCACCCAAGGATCGACCACGTCTATGTGTTGTAGCGCGACTAGGTTTGCTCTTTCAAAGTCGGCGAGTCGACCCTCGAAGTCGACATGCATTTCACGACGACCCTCATGGTGACCCCATCCAGCGAGCCTGCCGAGGTGCCTGTTGACGGGCAGACCAACGGGGTTCTCGATGCCTAGATAATTCGTGCAGTAGGAGATGCACTCTTCGGTCAGAAAGCCTCTGGCTATGCTTCCCTCTGGACGTGACATGTTGTGAACGTATCCTTTGATGACACCATTCATCCTTTCGAACGACATCATGCTGTGCAGGAACGTCGGCCCGAGTTGGATGATATCGTCCACGATATGGACCAGCAGATGCACCATAACGTCGAAGAATGCGGGCGGGAAGTACATCTCAAGCTCGCATAGTATCACCACGATCTCTTCCTGTAGCCTTCTGAGTTGCCTCACGCCAACAGACTTCCGAGAGATGACGTCGAAAAAGTTGCATAGGCCAAATAGGGTTTCACGGACGTGCGCGTCCATGATCCCACGGATTGCAACTGGAAGTATCTGCGTCATCAGCACGTGACAGTCGTGAGACTTCATCCCGCTGAACTTCAGCTTCGCTGGGTCTAGGTATCTGCTTATCTTCCCCGCGTAACCGTAAGGAAGTTTTACTCCTACGAGGCAGGTGAAAAACTACTCAATCTCCTCCTGACTTATAGTGAAGCACGCGGGAGGGTAGTCATTTCCGGTCTTCTTGGCCTTCTTGCCTTTGCGACGACTTTCCGTGTCCTGCTTCGCCTCATCATCATCATGATCATCATATATAGCGTGAAGCTCCTGCCTGATGCCCATTGATTTCAAGTCTGCCCTTGCTTTCGGCCCATCTTTGGTCCTCTCTGGCATGTTGAGCAGGGTACCAAGCAGACTCTCGCACACGTTCTTCGTGATATGCATGACATCAAGGCTGTGAGGCACACGGTGGATCTTCCAGTACGGCAAGTCCCAGAAAATAGACCTCGTTTTCCATACCTTCAGCAGCGGCTCTGGCGCCTTTCGCTTCTTTCCCGGCTCTGGCGCCTTTTGCTTCTTTCCCGGCAGTGGGCAGTCTTTCCAATTTTTCAACAGCTCGTCTATTTCCTTGCTGCTCCTCGTACGCGGGCGTCCTCGGGGTTCGGTTTCACCATCGAACAGATCCTTGCGTTTTCTCCACGGGTCATCGTCGCGAAGCCACCTTCGATGTCCCATGAACACGGTTTTCGAAGACCCGGGATCTCTATCTAGCTGGCGATACATTGTGTCATCCATGCACCTGACGCATCCAGAAAATCCGTGGACCACCTACCCCGCGACATATCCGTAACCGAGATAGTCGTGCATCGTCGTGAGCAGCGCGGCTCTCATAGGGAAATATTCTTTCTGTGCAGCGTCCCACGTATTGGCTGGCGTTTTCCACAGCGTGTCAAGCTCCTCTTTCAGCAGCCCCAGATACAGATTGATGTCGTTCCCTGGTTGTTTCGGTCCTTCAATTAGCATACTCATGTGAATGTACTTCCTCTTCATGCACAACCAGGGGGAAGGTTGTACATCCACACAAACACAGGCCAGGTGCTATGTGTGCTTCTCTGGCTGCCAAACGGATTGACTCCATCGGTGCTCACGCCCAGCACGATGTTCCTTGGATCGTTCCCAAATTCTGGGTCTTCGAAGTTCAACGCTTGCCACTGGCTCGCATCCTTAGGGTGACTCAGCATCTTGTCTTTTTATCTATCTTCGGATCATTTGCGTCATCTTCTCGCTTCTTCTCCTCCCTATCCGCGTGCCAACGCAGGAGCTTTGCTACCTTAGGGTCCGCGAAATTCCGCTGCAGACGAGGAGTGATCGGAAAGTACCACACCACTTTTCGAGGAGCTTTCTTCCTCTTCTTGTATCGAGTGACGCCGCACACCGGACATATGGTAGACTCCGCGTGCTCGTCCCGATAAATGATGCAATTGTTCATGCACACATGGTATTTCACGTGCGGTAAATCCAGAGGACACACGATTTTCTTCGCCTCCTCCAAACTGGTCGGGCACTTGTTCCCCTTGGGAAGACGTTCGTGCCAGAATGACATGTTCTCGTCGAAGCATGCGTCAGTCATTTTGTGTTTTACCTTCATCTCCAGAGCCATGAGCGTTACTTTCAGGCGGGTATCCTCGGGCCTGCATCCTTCATACAATGGAGTAACCGCGTCTAACTCAAGTTGATCCATCTTGTCTTTCTCTCGGGCGGCAGCTCTTGTGTTATCCGTCTGCTTGAGAAGCAACTCTTGAATATGAGAGTCCTGCACCCCAGCCCATCGATGGTCCAGCGTCGTCTGCTCCGCCGGCATCATCATCTTCATGATCATGCCCGTCGTCTGCTCCGGCATCTTCCTCATCATCATGTCCTGCATCTTCTACATGATGACTGTGTACAGCATCACCGTCGTGATCATCTCCTGGGGATTCTTCGTCTTCTCGCCCGCCCGAGCCGCGGTGGTTGTCTTGCTGCCCTTCCTCATTTCTTGCCCGGCCCCCATGGACACTTCATAGTCATCTTCATCACCTTGCCACCGATAGCCATCCATGAAACCCACGCAAGAGCAGGTGGTCCCGCACCTGCCCGGATTCCGGGTCCGCAATAAGGCTCTTCAGCTTGCATCTTCGACACGGACATCTTATCTCTGTCTCGTTCTTTTGAAGCATCTCGGCCTTCGCGGACCTCAAAAACCTATTCACGATGCCTTCGGTCATCATGCGGACCATGGTCGCCTGCGGGGTAGAGCAAAACGATATTTTAGAACCAAGAAAAAATTTGGCATGACTTTCCCTAAAAATAGGACAAAAAAAGCTATGCCAAATTCCGCCGAACGGAAATGAATCAACATTCCGGCAAAATATTGGCAACTATCGCATTTCAAATACCGTACACCTCCAAACACAAACATCATATGCAACACCACAACAATATGCAACACCACGAACATACATAAGATCTAGCTAGGGCCAAAAAAGTGCATGTGCACATTGTTGTAGGGAGAAACAACATAAATACTTCCCCCCTTACTTACCTATCAAACAAGGTAATTTAACCCACTTAAATTGAATGAATCTATGGTGGAAATGAGGTGAAAAAGAGGGCACCCGAGCACAAGGAGGAGGTGAGAGAATGAAGTGGGGAGAAGTGAGTGTGGGTAGGGAGGCTGTCCAAAATATCTTGTTGGCTGCCCACTTACTAATGGCGCACCAACTCTAAATGCGCCATTAGTAATCCAGGTTACTAATGGCGCACCTTCTGGTGATGCGCCATTAGTAGTTTTGCAAAAAAGGAAATAAAAAATATAATAAAAAAAACAACATTAGTGGCGCACTTTCCGGCAGGTGCGCCATTACTAGTTACAACTAGTAATGGCGCACTGTGTCTGGATGCGCCATTAGTATGTTTGGACAGGCGCACTAGTTAAAAAAAATTGATACTAATGGCGCACCCTGGGCCAGGTGCGCCATTAGTAGTTTCAACTCTAATGGCGTATCAGAAGGTGGTGCGCCATTAGTATATACTAATGGCGCACCGCTTGTCTGGTGCGCCATTAGTGTCAATCCCATCTATAGCCCTTTTTCTAGTAGTGGCCCTGGCCACTCGTTCTCCCCTAGCTAGCTGCCCCCGACCCCGACCACACCCGAACTTCTCGCCGCCGCCGCCGACTCCCGGCCCCTTGTCGCCGCCGCCGCACTCGCCCCCGCCCCCTGCCGCCGCCGCACTCGCCCACGCCCCCTGCCTCCGCCCACTTGCCTCGCCCGCGCCCCCTGCCGCCGCCACCCTCGTCACACCCGCCCACCCCTCCACCTCGTCCCCTGCCGCCGCTCACCTCCCGACTCCCCACCCCTTGCCGCTGTCGCCACGCTCGCCCCCAGCCCGCTGTAGCCGCCCACTCCACCCTGCCCCCTCGCCACCGCCGCCCCACTCGCCCCTGCCCCTGCGTCGCCACCGCCCCACTCGCCCCCGACCCACGCGTGCCGTCGCTGCCTACTCCACCTCCTCCCCTGCCGCCGCCGCCCTGCCCGATCTCGGACGCCCTGCCCTGCCCCCGACTCCCTGCCTGCTCCTTCTTCGGTGAGGTGAGCTAGCCTTCTTTTTTTCAATTTATTTCATTTGTTAGATGAATGCCACTGTTAGATGCATGAATGGATATTAGATGCATGGATGAATGGATATTAGATGTGTATGCTAGATATATGAATAAAAATGTAGTTTTTTTTGTTTTGTTTAGTTTATTAGTTTTTAGATGCATAGTGAGATATTTTATTAAGTTTGTGAATGGATGTTAGTCAAGTTAACAAAATGTTTTACACACTTAGTTGTTAAATATAGATGAATAGATTTGGTTAAGTTGTGATAGATGGATGGATATTGTCAAGTTAGGTATTTGTCAAGTTAGTGTTATGGTCATGGTTGATTCATATATAAGAAGCAAATCGAGGCACTTGTTCTAAAATACTTAATAAAGATTTTTTTTTGCAATTTGACATGTTGTTTCATGTCGATTCATAATGTTGTGCCAAATGGTTAATGTGAGGTGAAGACCTAATTTTTTTCACTTGATGGAATTAACAGGATTTGTGGTGTTCCCATCTTCGTGGAGTGACCGTCGACGTTGGAGGTGTTGGTCCAGGATCGTCCCTCCTTTGATCGACTACATCCTCTACATCGGAGGGTGAGCAACAATTCCATGACCTCGTCCACTTTTTTTCCATGTCACTAGATTAAATTTTCACATCAAGTCGCGTAACCTAGGTCTCCCGTCCGAAAGGGTTGCATCGATAAATATGCATTCAATTGCATATTTATCACCGCAGCTCTTTCGGATTGTCCAGCGCTTTCCACGGACAGCCCGAGGATGTGTAGATTGGGTACGTTGTTCATGCTCTACCCCGTTCCGAGACAGGATTTCGGCGGCGCCTCCCTGTTGTTCTCCGGATGCACATTCTCTCGGCATTTTGCCGAGACGTGTATTTGGAGAACAGCGGGGAGGTGCTGCCGAAATTTTGTCTCGGAATGGGGTAGAGCATGGACAACGTACTCAATCTACACATTCTCGGGTGGGATTAGGACCCATCTTTACCTATTAGAGATGTAGGTGGATTAAATGTCGTTTCTCGTCAACCTTGTAAAAAATAAAATATTGATGTGAGTAATTTAAATGAATCCTTAATTTTGTTGTGTGGCTTCCAATAAAGCAGAGATGGCAGATAATCAGTGGATGTATAGTGGGTTTTTTGTCGGAATCAAGTAACAACAGAGTGGGTCGAGAAAACTGATGTGTTTTTGAAAGAGATATTCCGTAGTCCAATGAGGATGGTGCCAGAATGCCCGTGTGCCAGATGTAAGAGACGTATCCGCAGAGATAAGAGTGAGATGACTAAGCACCTTCGCACGCATGGATTTATGCCCAACTTTAATATGCCGATAAACTTTGCCCAGCGGGACCGTGGTAGAGAGGATGTGATACGACAACGCGTCGCTGGTTATGAGGACGATGGGGTTAGAGACATGCTAGATGATGTCTTTGCTGCACAGCCGACACCTCCGTCACATTCAGCGAATGAACCGGAGGAGCCGGAGGAAACCGCAAAGGCCTTCCTGGAAATCTTGGCCTCGTCAAAGAAACCTCTCTATGAGGGTGCCAAGCTGTCTGTGCTGGATGCCATCTCGCAACTGATGGCAGTCAAGGCTGAGTACGGCTGTAGCCGAGGTTGCTTCGAAGCATTTCTGGGAGTATGGGCTAACAGCCTGCCTGAGGGCCATGAACTGCCGAAAACCATGTACGCTACGAAGAAAATCATGAAGGCGCTCTCCATGGACTATGAGAAAATACATGTTTGTCCAAAGAATTGCCTTTTGTTTAGGCATGAGTATGCGGATGACAAGTACTGTAGGAAGTGCGGTTCCTCTCGGTATATTGAGGTGGTCGATAAGCATGGTCAGAAGCAGCAGCTAAAAATCCCTGTGAAGGTTCTTCGGTATCTTGATTTTATAAAAAGACTGCAGCGCCTTTTCATCACCGAGGAGTCTGCCAAAATGATGAAGTGGCACAAGGAAGGGAAAAGGTACAATCCAAAAAAAATTGTACATCCATCAGGAGGTGAAGCATGGAAGTCATTCGATATAGAGTACCCGGAGGAAGCAGCCGAGGCTGGGAATGTCAGAATTGCTATAACAGGTGATGGGTTCAATCCATATGGTATGTCGTCTAATCCATACAGCTGTTGGCCCGTATTTGTTATTCCGCTCAATCTCCCTCCCGGCGCCATAATGCAACGCAAGACCATGTTCCTGTCGCTTATAATTCCGGGGCCTGAATATCCGGGGAAGAATTTGAGTGTGTTTATGCAGCCGTTGGTGGATGATTTGCACCATTCTTGGTACTTCCCGAGGTTGACATACGACCGACATCTGCAGAAAAATTTCTTGATGAAAGTTTGGCTACAATATTGCATGCATGACTTTCCCGGTTATGCCCTGTTCTACGGATGGTGTACAAGTGGAAAGATGCCTTGCCCAGTGTGCATGCAGGCCTTGATTTTCATTTGGCTGAAGAAGGGTGGCAGTATGTTGCATTTGACCTGCATCGACAGTTCCTCCCTCCAGACCATCCTGATAGGGAAGACAAGAAGAACTTCACAAAAGGCAAAGTTGTCCATGAAGTAAACGAGATTCCAACGTTTTCTGGTGCGGATGTGCTTGCTCAGCTGAAAGCTCTTAAGCCTGCCGGTGAAGGGAAAGGCAAAGGCAAAGGCAAAGGCAAGCCACAGGCGAAGACGAGGGCGAGGGCAAAGGAAAAGGTAAAGGGAAAAATGTTTTGAAGGATATGGTGAGACGCACAACTGGACTCACATTACCCCCTTCACGCAGCTTCCCTATTTTAAGGACCTCAAACTTCCATACAACATAGACGTGATGCACACCGAAAAGAATGTCGCAGAGTCCCTTTTTCGCACGATCCTCAACATTCCTGATAAGACAAAGGATAATGTTAATGCTAGAGTCGATCAACAGAATATTTGTGATAGACGTCTACACATGCAGCCTCCCACAGGCAGTCGAAAATCTTGGTTCAAGCCAGATGCTGACTTCGTACTTAAAAAGGATCATAAGATGGAGGCATTCAAGTGGCTGAAACATGTCGTGAAGTTCACTGATGGTTATGCGTCGAATATAAGTAAGGGGGTCAATCTTTCAACGGGCAGAGTGACCGGGCTCAAGAGTCATGACTATCATGTATGGATTGAGCGGATTATGCCGGTGATGGTTCGGGGCTATGTTCCCGAGCGTGTCTGGCGTGTGCTTGCGGAGTTAAGCCATTTCTTCCGCACGCTTTGTGCTAAAGAAGTATGTCCTGAGAAGATAAAAGAAATGCATAAGAAGGCGTCGGAGTTGATATGCAAGCTAGAGAAGATCTTCCCGCCAGGCTTCTTTACTCCGATGACACATCTCATTTTGCACCTCGCGAACGAGGTATTGTTGGGGGGGGGCTGTGCAGAATCGTTGGCAGTACGGCCCTGAGAGACAGAACAAGCATCTGAGACAGAAATGTGGAAACAAAGCTAAGATTGAAGCTTCCATAGCTGAGCAGTTATCCTAGAGGAGGTGGCAGACCTCAGGACAGCCTACTATCCGGACCATGTTCCCACGTTGCACAATAAGGTGTCTCGATACAATACAGAAGAACCCAAGTTGCCTCTATTCATCGGGCAAGGTGGTAGGGCTGGATGCTCGAACCTTATCTCATGCCACGAGATGAGTGGGAGGATGTCATGTTCTATATCTTGCACAACATCAAGGAAGTTGAGGATGAGTGGATGAGGTAATACCTTTGCACCATTCTTTTAGTCAATTCGTTATGTTCACTTTGCCTAGTTCTTATACCGCTTTTCTTATTGTAGTCGATTCGTTGAAGAAGAATGGAAGGGAAATATGCCCTAGAGGCAATAATAAAAGTTATTATTTATTTCCTTATATCATGATAAATGTTTATTATTCATGCTAGAATTGTATTAACCGGAAACATAATACATGTGTGAATACATAGACAAACAGAGTGTCACTAGTATGCCTCTACTTGACTAGCTCGTTGATCAAAGATGGTTATGTTTCCTAACCATAGACATGAGTTGTCATTTGATTAACGGGATCACATCATTAGGAGAATGATGTGATTGACTTGACCCATTGTTAGCTTAGCACTTGATCGTTTAGTTTGTTGCTATTGCTTTCTTCATGACTTATACATGTTCCTATGACTATGAGATTATGCAACTCCCGTTTACCGGAGGAACACTTTGTGTGCTACCAAACGTCACAACGTAACTGGGTGATTATAAAGGTGCTCTACAGGTGTCTCCGAAGGTACTTGTTGGGTTGACGTATTTCGAGATTAGGATTTGTCACTCTGATTGTCGGAGAGGTATCTCTGGGCCCTCTCGGTAATGCACATCACATAAGCCTTGCAAGCATTGCAACTAATAAGTTAGTTGCGGGATGATGTATTACGGAACGAGTAAAGAGACTTGCCGGTAACGAGATTGAACTAGGTATTGAGATACCGACGATCAAATCTCGGGCAAGTAACATACCGATGACAAAGGGAACAACGTATGTTGTTATGCGGTCTGACCGATAAAGATCTTCGTAGAATATGTAGGAGCCAATATGAGCATCCAGGTTCCGTTGGTTATTGACCGGAGACGTGTCTCGGTCATGTCTACATTGTTCTCGAACCCGTAAGGGTCCGCACGCTTAACGTTACGATGACAGTTTCATTATGAGTTTATATATTTTGATGTACCGAAGGTTGTTCGGAGTCCCGGATGTGATCACGGACATAACGAGGAGTCTCGAAATAGTCGAGACATAAAGATTGATATATTGGACGACTATATTCGGACACAGGAATGGTTCGGGAGTTATCGGATATAAAACGGAGTACCGGGGGTTACCGGAACCCCCCCGGGGGTTAATGGGCCTCATGGGCCCAAAGTGGAGCAGAGGAGGGGCGGCCAGGGCAGGCTGCGCGCCCCCTCCCCCTCTAGTCCAATTGGACAAGGAGGGAGGGGCGGCGCCCCCCTTTCCTTTCTCTCCTCCTCCCTTCCTTCCCCCTCTCCTAGTTGGACAAGGAAAGGAGGGAGTCCTACTCCCGGTAGGAGTAGGACTCCTCCCTGGCACGCCTCCTCCTGGCCGGCCGCCCCTCCCCCTTGCTCCTTTATATACGGGGGCAGGGGGCACCTCTAGACAACAATTGATCCTTGAGATCTATTAGCCGTGTGCGGTGCCCTCCTCCACCATAATCCTCGATAATATTGTAGCGGTGCTTAGGCGAAGCCCTGCGACGGTAGAACATCAAGATCGTCACCACGCCGTCGTGCTGACGGAACTCCCCGACTTTGCTGGATCGGAGTCCGGGGATCGTCATCGAGCTGAACGTGTGCTAAGAACTCGGAGGTGCCGTAGTTTCGGTGCTTGATCGGTCCGTGAAGACGTACGACTACATCAACCGCGTTGTCTAACGCTTCCGCTCGGTCTACGAGGGTACGTAGACAACACTCTCCCCTCTCGTTGCTATGCATCACCATGATCTTGCGTGTGCGTAGAATTTTTTGAAATTACTACGTTCCCCAACAGTGGCATCCGAGCCTAGGTTTTATGCGTTGATGTTGTGCACGAGTAGAACACAAGTGAGTTTGTGGCGATATAAGTCATACTGCTTACCAGCATGTCATACTTTGGTTCGGCGGTATTGTTGGATGAAGCGGCCCGGACCGACATTACGCGTACGCTTACGCGAGACTGGTTCTACCGACGTGCTTTGCACACAGGTGGCTGGCGGGTCAGTTTCTCCAACTTTAGTTGAACCGAGTGTGGCTACGCCCGGTCCTTGCGAAGGTTAACAGACACCAACTTGACAAACTATCGTTGTGGTTTTGATGCGTAGGTAAGAACGGTTCTTGCTAAGCCCGTAGCAGCCACGTAAAACTTGCAACAACAAAGTAGAGGACGTCTAACTTGTTTTTGCAGGGCATGTTGTGATGTGATATGGTCAAGACATGATGCTAAATTTTATTGTATGAGATGATCATGTTTTGTAACCGAGTTATGCAACTGGCAGGAGCCATATGGTTGTCGCTTTATTGTATGCAATGCAATTGCGATGTAATGCTTTACTTTATCACTAAGCGGTAGCGATAGTCGTGGAAGCATAAGATTGGCGAGACGACAACGATGCTACGATGGAGATCAAGGTGTCGCGCCGGTGACGATGGTGATCATGACGGTGCTTCGGAGATGGAGATCACAAGCACAAGATGATGATGGCCATATCATATCACTTATATTGATTGCATGTGATGTTTATCCTTTTATGCATATTATCTTGCTTTGATTGACGGTAGCATTATAAGATGATCTCTCACTAAATTATCAAGAAGTGTTCTCCCTGAGTATGCACCGTTGCCAAAGTTCGTCGTGCCCAGACACCACGTGATGATCGGGTGTGATAAGCTCTACATCCATCTACAACGGGTGCAAGCCAGTTCTTGCACACGCAGAATACTCAGGTTAAACTTGACGAGCCTAGCATATGCAGATATGGCCTCGGAACACGGAGACCGAAAGGTCGAGCGTGAATCATATATTAGATATGATCAACATAACGATGTTCACCATTGAAAACTACTCCATCTCACATGATGATCGGTTATGGTTTAGTTGATTTGGATCACGCGATCACTTAGACGATTAGAGGGATGTCTATCTAAGTGGGAGTTCTTAAGTAATTTGCTTAATTGAACTTAAACTTATCATGAACTTAGTACCTGATAGTATCTTGCTTGTTTATGTTTGATTGTAGATAGATGGCTCGTGCTGTTGTTCCGTTGAATTTTAATGCGTTCCTTGAGAAAGCAAAGTTGAAAGATGATGGTAGCAATTACATGGACTGGGTCCGTAACTTGAGGATTATCCTCATTGCTGCTCAGAAGAATTACGTCCTGGAAGCACCGCTGGGTGCCAGGCCTGCTACTGGAGCAACACCAGATGTTATGAACGTCTGGCAGAGCAAAGCTGATGACTACTCGATAGTTCAGTGTGCCATGCTTTACGGCTTAGAATCGGGACTTCAACGACGTTTTGAACGTCATGGAGCATATGAGATGTTCCAGGAGTTGAAGTTAATATTTCAAGCAAATGCCCGGATTGAGAGATATGAAGTCTCCAATAAGTTCTATAGCTGCAAGATGGAGGAGAACAGTTCTGTCAGTAAGCATATACTCAAAATGTCTGGGTATAATAATCACTTGATTCAATTGGGAGTTAATCTACCGGATGATTGCGTCATTGACAGAATTCTCCAATCACTGCCACCAAGCTACAAGAGCTTCATGATGAACTATAATATGCAAGGGATGAACAAGACTATTCCCGAGCTCTTCGCAATGCTGAAAGCTGCGGAGGTAGAAATCAAGAAGGAGCATCAAGTGTTGATGGTTAACAAGACCACTAGTTTCAAGAAAAAGGGCAAAGGGAAGAAGAAGGGGAACTTCAAGAAGAACGGCAAGCAAGTTGCTGCTCAGGAGAAGAAACCCAAGTCTAGACCTAACCCTGAAACTGAGTGCTTCTACTGCAAGCAGACTGGTCACTGGAAGCGGAACTGCCCCAAGTATTTGGCGGATAAGAAGGATGGCAAGGTGAACAAAGGTATATGTGATATACATGTTATTGATGTGTACTTTACTAGAGCTCGCAGTAGCACCTGGGTATTTGATACTGGTTCTGTTACTAATATTTGCAACTCGAAACAGGGACTACGGATTAAGCGAACACTGGCGAAGGACGAGGTGACGATGCGCGTGGGAAACGGTTCCAAAGTCGATGTGATCGCGGTCGGCACGCTACCTCTACATCTACCTTCGGGATTAATATTAGACCTAAATAATTGTTATTTGGTGCCAGCGTTGAGCATGAACATTATATCTGGATCTTGTTTGATGCGAGACGGTTATTCATTTAAATCAGAGAATAATGGTTGTTCTATTTATATGAGTAATATCTTTTATGGTCATGCACCTTTGAAGAGTGGTCTATTTTTGATGAATCTCGATAGTAGTAACACACATATTCATAATGTTGAAGCCGAAAGATGCAGAGTTGAAAATGATAGTGCAACTTATTTGTGGCACTGCCGTTTAGGTCATATCGGTATAAAGCGCATGAAGAAACTCCATACTGATGGACTTTTGGAACCACTTGATTATGAATCACTTGGTACTTGCGAACCGTGCCTCTTGGGCAAGATGACTAAAACGCCGTTCTCCGGTACTATGGAGAGAGCAACAGATTTGTTGGAAATCATACATACCGATGTATGTGGTCCGATGAATATTGAAGCTCGTGGCGGATATCATTATTTTCTCACCTTCACAGATGACTTAAGCAGATATGGGTATATCTACTTAATGAAACACAAGTCTGAAACATTTGAAAAGTTCAAAGAATTTCAGAGTGAAGTTGAAAATCATCGTAACAAGAAAATAAAGTTTCTACGATCTGATCGTGGAGGAGAATATTTGAGTTACAAGTTTGGTGTATATTTGAAACAATGCGGAATAGTTTCGCAACTCACGCCACCCGGAACACCACAGCGTAATGGTGTGTCCGAACGTCGTAATCGTACTTTACTAGATATGGTGCGATCTATGATGCCTCTTACTGATTTACCGCTATCGTTTTGGGGTTATGCTTTAGAGACGGCCGCATTCACGTTAAATAGGGCACCATCAAAATCCGTTGAGACGACGCCTTATGAACTATGGTTTGGCAAGAAACCAAAGTTGTCGTTTCTTAAAGTTTGGGGCTGCGATGCTTATGTGAAAAAGCTTCAACCTGATAAGCTCGAACCCAAATCGGAGAAATGTGTCTTCATAGGATACCCAAAGGAGACTGTTGGGTACACCTTCTATCACAGATCCGAAGGCAAGACTTTTGTTGCTAAATTCGGAAACTTTCTAGAGAAGGAGTTTCTCTCAAAAGAAGTGAGTGGGAGGAAAGTAGAACTTGACGAGGTAACTGTACCTGCTCCCTTATTGGAAAGTAGTGCATCACAGAAAACTGTTTCTGCGACACCTATACCAATTAGTGAGGAAGCTAATGATGATGACCATGAAACTTCAGGACAAGATACTACTGAACCTCGTAGATCAACCAGAGCGAGATCCGCACCAGAGTGGTACGGTAATCCTGTTCTGGAAATCATGCTGCTGGATCATGATGAACCTACAAACTATGAAGAAGCGATGGTGAGCCCAGATTCCGCAAAATGGCTTGAAGCCATGAAATCTGAGATGGGATCCATGTATGAGAACAAAGTATGGACTTTGGTTGACTTGCCCGATGATCGGCAAGCAATTGAGAATAAATGGATTTTTCAAGAAGACTGACGCTGACGGTAATATTACTGTCTACAAAGCTCGACTTGTTGCAAAAAGTTTTCGACAAGTTCAAGGGGTTGACTACGATGAGACCTTCTCACCCGTAGCGATGCTTAAGTCTGTCCGAATCATGTTAGCAATTGCCGCATTTTATGATTATGAAATTTGGCAGATGGATGTCAAAACTGCATTCCTGAATGGATTTTTGGAAGAAGAGTTGTATATGATGCAACCGGAAGGTTTTGTCGATCCAAAGGGAGCTAACAAAGTGTGCAAGCTCCAGCGATCCATTTATGGACTGGTGCAAGCCTCTCGGAGTTGGAATAAACGCTTTGATAGTGTGATCAAAGCATTTGGTTTTATACAGACTTTCGGAGAAGCCTGTATTTACAAGAAAGTGAGTGGGAGCTCTATAGCGTTTATGATATTATATGTGGATGACATATTACTGATTGGAAATGATATAGAATTTCTGGATAGCATAAAGGGATACTTGAATAAGAGTTTTTCAATGAAAGACCTCGGCGAAGCTGCTTACATATTAGGCATAAAGATCTACAGAGATAGATCAAAACGCTTAATTGGACTTTCACAAAGCACATACCTTGACAAGATTTTGAAGAAGTTCAAAATGGATCAAGCAAAGAAAGGGTTCTTGCCTGTGTTACAAGGTGTGAAGTTGAGTCAGACTCAATGCCCGACCACTGCAGAAGATAGAGAGAAAATGAAAGACTCAATGTTCCTATGACTATGAGATTATGCAACTCCCGTTTACCGGAGGAATACTTTGTGTGCTACCAAACGTCACAACGTAACTGGGTGATTATAAAGGAGCTCTACAGGTGTCTCCAAAGGTAGATGTTGGGTTGGCGTATTTCGAGATTAGGATTTGTCACTCCGATTGTTGGAGAGGTACCTCTGGGCCCTCTCGGTAATGCACATCACATAAGCCTTGCAAGCATTACAACTAATATGTTAGTTGTGAGATGATGTATTACGGAACGAGTAAAGAGACTTGCCGGTAACGAGATTGAACTAGGTATTGGATACCGACGATCGAATCTCGGGCAAGTAACATACCGATGACAAACGGAACAACGTATGTTGTTATGCGATCTGACCGATAAAGTTCTTCGTAGAATATGTAGGAGCCAATATGGGCATCCAGGTCCCGCTATTGGTTATTGACCGGAGATTTGTCTCAGTCATGTCTGCATTGTTCTCGAACCGTAGGGTCCGCACGCTTAACATTACGATGACAGTTATTATGAGTTTATGCATTTTGATGTACCGAAGTTAGTTCGGAGTCCCGGATGTGATCACGGACATGACGAGGAGTCTCGAAATGGTCGAGACATAAAGATTGATATATTGGATGACTATATTCGGACACCAGAAGGGTTCCGGAAGAGTATCGAATAAAACCGGAGTACCGAGGGGTTACCGGAACCCCCCGGGGGGTTAATGGGCCTCATGGGCCCAATGTGGAGAAGAGGAAGGGGCTGCCAGGGCAGGCCACGCGCCCCCTCTCCCCCTAGTCCGAATTGGACAAGGAGGGAGGGGCGGCGGCCCCCCTTTCCTATTCTCCCTCCACCTCTCCTAGTTGAACAAGGATTTGGGGGGGGGGGGAGTCCTACTCCCGGTAGGAGTAGGACTCCTCCTGCGCCCTCCTCCTGGCCGGCCGCCCCCTCCCCCTTGGATCCTTTATATACGAGGGCAGGGGGGCACCTCTAGACACACAAGTTGATCCACGTGATCGTTCCTTAGCCGTGTGCGGTGCCCCCTGCCACCATATTCCACCTCGGTCATACCGTTGTAGTGCTTAGGCGAAGCCCTACGTCGGTAGAACATCATCATCATCACCACGCCGTTGTGCTGACGGAACTCATCCCCGAAGCTTTGCTGGATCGGAGCCCGGGGAGCGTCATCGAGCTGTACGTGTGCTAAGAACTCGGAGGTGCCGGAGTAACGGTGCTTGGATCGGTCGGATCGGGAAGACGTACGACTACTTCCTCTACGTTGTGTCAACGCTTCCGCGGTCGGTCTGCGTGGGTACGTAGACAACACTCTCCCCTCTTGTTGCTGTGCATCATCATGATCTTGCGTGTGCGTAGGAAAATTTTGAAATTACTACGTTCCCCAACACTCTACAGGTGTCTCCAAAGGTACATGTTGGGTTGACGTATTTCGAGATTAGGATTTGTCACTCCGATCGTTGGAGAGGTATCTCTGGGCCCTCTCGGTAATGCACATCACTTAAGACTTGCAAGCAATGCAACTAATGAGTTAGTTGCGAGATGATGTATTACAGAACGAGTAAAGAGACTTGCCGGTAACAAGATTGAACTAGGTATTGGATACCGACGATCGAATCTCGGGCAAGTAACTTACCGATGACAAAGGGAACAACGTATGTTGTTATGCGGTCTGACCGATAAAAGATCTTCGTAGAATATGTAGGAGCCAATATGGGCATCCAGGTCCCGCTATTGGTTATTGACCGGAGACATGTCTCGGTCATGTCTACATTGTTCTCGAACCCGTAGGGTCCGCACGCTTAAGGTTTCGATGACAGTTGTATTATGAGTTTATACGTTTTGATGTACCGAAGGTTGTTCGGAGTCCCGGATGTGATCACGGACATGACAAGGAGTCTCGAAATGGTCGAGACATAAAGATTGATATATTGGAAGCCTATGTTTGGATACCGGAAGTGTTCCGGGTGAAATCGGGATTTTTCCGGAGTACTGGGAGGTTACCGGAACCCCCCGGGAGCTATATGGGCCTTAATGGGCTTTAATGGAAAAGAGAAGGGGCCGCCCATGATGGGCCGCGCGCCTCCCCCCTCCCCTAGTCCTATTAGGACAAGGAGAGGTGGCCGGCCCCCCTCTCTCTTTCCCCCCCCCCTCCGCGAATCCTATTCCAACTAGGATTGGGGGGGGGGATCCTACTCCCAGAGGGAGTAGGACTCCTCCTGGAGCGCCACCCCTTGGCCGGCCGCACCCCCCTAGATCCTTTTATATACGGAGGCAGGAGAACCCCAGAGACACACAAGTTGATCCACGTGATCTTATTCTTAGCCGTGTGCGGCGCCCCCTGCCACCATAGTACTCGATAATATTGTAGCGGTGCTTAGGCGAAGCCCTGCGACAGTAGTACATCAAGATCGTCACCACGCCGTCGTGCTGACGGAACTCTTCCCCGACACTTTGCTGGATCGGAGTCCGGGGATCGTCATCGAGCTGAACGTGTGCTAAAACTCGGAGGTGCCGTAGTTTCGGTGCTTGATCGGTCGGGCCGTGAAGACGTACGACTACATCAACCAAACGCTTCCGTTGTCGATCTACTAGGGTACGTAGATTATACTCTCCCCTCGTTGCTATGCATCACCATGATCTTGCGTGTGCGTAGGAAATTTTTTGAAATTACTACGTTCCCAACACCTTTATAGCCACTCAGTTACGTTGTGACGTTTGCCACACCCAAAGCATTCATACTGTATCCGCGAGTTGCACAATCTCGTGGTCTAAGGAAAAGATACTTGACATTATAAAAGCTTTAGCATACGAACTACACGATCTTGTGCTAGGCTTAGGATTGGGTCTTGTCCATCACATCATTCTCCTAATGATGTGATCCCGTTATCAACGACATCCAATGTCCATGTTCAGGAAACCGTAACCATCTATTGATCAACGAGCTAGTCAATTAGAGGCTCACAAGGGACATGTTGTGGTCTATGTATTCACACATGTATTACGATTTCCGGATAACTCAATTATAGCATGAACAATAATTATCATGAACAAGGAAATATAATAATAACCATTTTATTATTGAAGGAAATATGCCCTAGAGGCAATAATAATGTTATTATTTTATTTCCTTATATCATGATAAATGTTTATTATTCATGCTAGAATTGTATTATCCGGAAACATAATACTTGTGTGAATACATAGACAAACCAAACGTCACTAGTATGCCTCTACTTGACTAGCTCGTTAATCGAAGATGGTTATGTTTCCTAACCATAGACATGTGTTGTCATTTGATTAATGGGATCACATCATTAGGAGAATGATGTGATTGACATGACCCATTCCATTAGCTTAGCACCCGATCGTTTAGTATGTTGCTATTGCTTTCTTCATGACTTATACATGTTCCTATGACTATGAGATTATGCAACTCCCGTTTACCGGAGGAACACTTTGTGTGCTACCAAACGTCACAATGTAACTGGGTGATTATAAAGGAGCTCTACAGGTGTCTCCAAAGGTACATGTTGGGTTGGCGTATTTCGAGGTTAGGATTTGTCACTCCGATTGTCGGAGAGGTATCTCTGGGCCCTCTCGGTAATGCACATCACATAAGCCTTGCAAGCATTGCAACTAATGAGTTAGTTGTGAGATGATGTATTACGGAACGAGTAAAGAGACTTGCCGGTGACGAGATTGAACTAGGTATTAAGATACCGACGATCGAATCTCGGGCAAGTAACATACCGATGACAAAGGGAACAACGTATGTTGTTATGCGGTCTGACCGATAAAGATCTTCGTAGAATATGTGGGAGCCAATATGAGCATCCAGGTTCCGCTATTGGTTATTGACTGGAGACGTGTCTCGGTCATGTCTACATTGTTCTCGAACCCGTAGGGTCCGCACGCTTAAGGTTTCGATGACAGTTATATTATGAGTTTATGAGTTTTGATGTACCGAAGGAGTTCGGAGTCCCGGATGAGATCGGGGACATGACGAGGAGTCTCGAAATGGTCGAGACGTAAAGATCGATATATTGGACGACTATATTCGGAGATCGGAAAGGTTCCGAGTGATTCGGGTATTTTTCGGAGTACCGGAGAGTTACGGGAATACGTATTGGGCCTTATTGGGCCATACGGGAAAGAAGAAAAAGGGCCTCAAGGGTGGCCGCACCCCTCCCCTTGGTCTGGTCCGAATTGGACTAGGGAAGGGGGGGCGCCCCCTTCCTTCTCCTTTTCCCTTCCTCTTTTCCTATTCCATATGGGAGGTGGAATCCTACTAGGACTAGGGAGTCCTAGTAGGACTCCACACTTGGCGCGCCCCCTCCTAGGGCCGGCCTCCTCCTCCCTTGCTCCTTTATATACGGGGGCAGGGGGCACCCCATAGACACACAAGTTGATCCACGTGATCATATTCTTAGCCGTGTGCGGTGCCCCATTCCACCACAGTCCTCGATAATATTGTAGCAGTGCTTAGGCGAAGCCCTGTGACATTAGTACATCAAGATCATCACCGCGCCGTCGTGTTGACGGAACTCTTCCCCGACACTTTGCTGGATCGGAGTCCGGGGATCGTCATCGAGCTGAACGTGTGCTAGAACTCGGAGGTGCCGTAGTTTTGGTGCTTGATCGGTCGGGCCGTGAAGACGTACGACTACATCAACCTAACGCTTCCGTTGTTGATCTACAAGGGTACGTAGATCACACTCTCCCCTCTCATTGCTATGCATCACCATGATCTTGCGTGTGCGTAGGAATTTTTTTGAAATTACTACATTCCCCAACAGTGGCATCCGAGCCTAGGTTTTATGTGTTGATGTTATATGCACGAGTAGAACACAAGTGAGTTGTGGGCGATATAAGTCATACTGCTTACCAGCATGTCATACTTTGGTTCGGCGGTATTGTTGGACGAAGCGGCCCGGACCGACATTACGCGTACGCTTACGCGAGACCGGTTCTCCCAACGTGCTTTGCACATAGGTGGCTTGCGGGTGAGAGTTTCTCCAACTTTAGTTGAACTGAGTGTGGCTACGCCCGGTCCTTGCGAAGATTAAAACATCACCAACTTGACAAACTATCGTTGTGGTTTTGATGCGTAGGTAAGATTGGTTCTTGCTTAAGCCTGTAGCAGCCACGTAAAAATTGCAACAACAAAGTAGAGGACGTCTAACTTGTTTTTGCAGGGCATGTTGTGATGTGATATGGTCAAGACATGATGCTAAATTTTATTGTATGAGATGATCATGTTTTGTAACCGAGTTATCGGCAACTGGCAGGAGCCATATGGTTGTCGCTTTATTGTATGCAATGCAATCGCGCTGTAATGCTTTACTTTATCACTAAGGGGTAGCGATAGTCGTGGAAGCATAAGATTGGCGAGACGACAACGATGCTACGATGGAGATCAAGGTGTCGCGCCGGTGATGATGGTGATCACGACGGTGCTTCGGAGATGGAGATCACAAGCACAAGATAATGATGGCCATATCGTATCACTTATATTGATTGCATGTGATGTTTATCTTTTATGCATCTTATCTTGCTTTGATTGATGGTAGCATTATAAGATGATCTCTCACTAAATTATCAAGAAGTGTTCTCCCTGAGTATGCACCGTTGTGAAAGTTCTTCGTGCTGAGACACCACGTGATGATCGGGTGTGATAGGCTCTACGTTCAAATACAACGGGTGCAAAACAGTTGCACACGCGGAAAACTCAGGTTATACTTGACGAGCCAAGCATATACAGATATGGCCTCAGAACACGGAGACCGAAAGGTCCAGCGTGAATCATATAGTAGATATGATCAACATAGTGATGCTCACTATTGAAACTACTCCATCTCACGTGATGATCGGACATGGTTTAGTTGATATGGATCACGTGATCACTTAGAGGATTAGAGGGATGTCTATCTAAGTGGGAGTTCTTAAGTAATATAATTAATTGAACTTTAATTTATCATGAACTTAGTCCTGGTAGTATTAGCATATCTATGTTGTAGATCAATAGCTCGCGTTGTTGCTTCCCTGTGTTTATTTTGATATGTTCCTAGAGAAAATTGTGTTGAAAGATATTAGTAGCAATGATGCGGATTGGATCCGTGATCTGAGGTTTATCCTCATTGCTGCACAGAAGAATTATGTCCTTGATGCACCGCTAGGTGACAGACCTATTGCAGGAGCAGATGCAGACGTTATGAACGTTTGGCTAGCTCAATGTGATGACTACTTGATAGTTTAGTGCACCGTGCTTAACGGCTTAGAATCGGGACTTCAAAGACGTTTTGAACGTCATGGACCATATGAGATGTTCCAGGAGTTGAAGTTAATATTTCAAGCAAATACCCGAGTTGAGAGATATGAAGTCTCCAACAAGTTCTATAGCTAAAAGATGGAGGAGAATCGCTCAACTAGTGAGCATGTGCTCAGATTGTCTGGGTACTACAATCGCTTGAATCAAGTGGGAGTTAAGATAGTGATTGACAGAATTCTCTAGTCACCATTACCAAGTTAGTAGAACTTCGTGATGAACTATGATATGCAAGGGATAACGGAAACAACTCCCAAGCTCTTCGTGATGCTGAAATCAATGAAGGTAGAAATCAAGAAAAACATCAAGTGTTGATGGTTGACAAGACCACTAGTTTCAAGAAAAGGGCAAAGGGAAGAAGGGGAACTTCAAGAAGAATGGCAAGCAAGTTGCTGCTCAAGTAAAGAAGCCCAAGTCTGATCCTAAGCCTGAGACTGAGTGCTTCTACTGCAAAGGGACTGGTCATTGGAAGTGGAACTGCCCCAAGTATTTGGCGGATAAGAAGGATGGCAAAGTGAACATAAGTATATTTGATATACATGTTATTGATGTGTACTTTACTAGTGTTTATAGCAACCCCTCAGTATTTGATACTAGTTCAGTTGCTAAGATTAGTAACTCAAAACGGGAGTTGCAGAATAAACAGGACTAGTTAAGGGTGAAGTGACGATGTGTGTTGGAAGTGGTTCCAAGATTGATATGATCATCATCGCACACTCCCTATAATTTCGGGATTAGTGTTGAACCTAAATAAGTGTTATTTGGTTTTTGCGTTGAGCATGAATATGGTTTGATCATGTTTATTGCAATACGGTTATTCTTTAAAGTCAGAGAATAATTGGTGTTCTGTTTACATGAATAAAACCTTCGATGGTCATACACCCAATGAAACAAGTTCATTGGATCTCGATCGTAGTGATACACATATTCATAATATTGAAACCAAAAGATGCAAAGTTAATAATGATAGTGCAACTTATTTGTGGCACTGCCGTTCAGGTCATATTGGTGTAAAGCGCATGAAGAAACTCCATGCTGATGGGCTTTTTGAATCACTTGATTATGAATCAGTTGATGCTTGCGAACCATGCCTCATGGGCAAGATGACTAAAACTCTGTTCTTTGGAACAATGGAGCGAGCAACAGATTTGTTGGAAATCATACATACTGATGTATGTGGTCCGATGAATATTGAGGCTCGCGACAAGTATCATTATTTTCTGATCTTCACAGATGATTTGAGCAGATATGAGTATATCTACTTGATGAAACATAAGTCTGAAACATTTGAAAAGTTCAAAGAATTTTAGAGTGAAGTGAAAAATCATCGTAACAAGAAAATAAAGTTTCTATGATCTGATCGTAGAGAAGAGTATTTGAGTTACGAGTTTGGCCTTCAGTTAAAAACAATGTGAAATAGTTTCACTACTCACGCCACCTGGAACACCATAGTGTAATGGTGTGTCCGAACGTCATAACCGTACTTTATTAGATATAGTGCGATCTATGATGTGTCTTACCGATCTACCACTATCGTTTTGGGGTTATGCATTAGAGACAGCTGCATTCACGTTAAATAGGGCACCATCTAAATCCGTTGAGATGACACCGTGTGAACTATGGTTTGGCAAGAAACCTAAGCTGTCGTTTCTTAAAGTTTGGAGTTGCGATGCTTATGTGAAAAAGTTTCATCTCGATGAGCTCAAACTCAAATCGGAGAAATATGTCTTCATAGGATACCCAAAGGAGACTGTTGGGTACACCTTCTATCACAGATCCGAAGGCAAGACATTCGTTGCTAAGAATGGATCCTTTCTAGAGAAGGAGTTTCTCTCGAAAGAAGTGAGTGGGAGGAAAGTAAAAAACTTGATAAGGTAATTGTACCTTGTCCCTTATTGGAAAGTAGTTCATCACAGAAATCTGTTCTTGTGACTACTACACCAATTAGTGAGGAAACTAATGATGATGATCATGTAACTTCAGATCAAGTTACTACTGAATCTCGTAGGTAAACCAGAGTGAGATCCGCACCAGAGTGGTACGGTAATCCTGTTCTGGAAGTCATGTTACTAGATCATGACGAACTTGCGAACTATGAGGAAGCGATGATGAGCCCAGATTCCGCGAAATGGTTTGAGGCCATGAAATCTGAGATATGATCCATGTATGAGAACAAAGTATGGACTTTGATGGATTTGCCCGATGATCGGCAAGCCATAGAAATAAATGGATCTTCAAGAGGAAGACGGACGCTGATAGTAGTGTTACTATCTACAAAGCTAGACTTGTCGAAAAAGGTTTTTGACAAAGTTCAAGGTGTTGACTACGATGAATTTTTCTCACTCGTAGCGATGCTTAAGTCTGTCCAAATCATGTTAGCAATTGCCGCATTTTTATGAAATCTGGCAAATGGATAAACAAAACTACATTCCTTAATGGATTTAAAGAAGAGTTGTATATGATGCAACCAGAAGGTTTTGTCAATCCTAAAGGTGCTAACAAAATATGCAAGCTCCAGCGATCCATCTATGGACTGGTGCAAGCATCTCGGAGTTGGAATATACGCTTTGATAGGTTGATCAAAACATATAGTTTTATACAGACTTGCGATGAAGTCTGTATTTACAAGAAAGTGAGTGGGAGCACTACAGCATTTCTGATAAGTATATGTGTATGCCATATTGTTGATCGGAAATAATATAGAATTATTCTGCAAAGCATAAAGGAGTGTTTGAAAGGATTTTTCAAAGAAAGACCTCGGTGAAGCTGCTTACATATTGAGCATCAAAGATCTATGGAGATAGATCAAGACGCTTGATAAGTTTTTTCAATGAGTACATACCTTGACAAGATTTTGAAGTAGTTCAAAATGGAACAGTCAAAGAAAGAGTTCTTGCCTATGTTACAAGGGGTGAAATTGAGTAAGACTCAAAGCCCGACCACGGAAGAAGATAGAAAGTCATTCCCTATGCCTTGGCCATAGGTTCTATAAAGTATGCCATGCTGTGTACCAGATCTATTGTATACCCTACACTGATTTTGGTTGGCGTATTTCGAGATTAGGATTTGTCACTCCGATTTTCGGAGAGGTATCTCTGGGCCCTCTCGGTAATGCACATCACATAAGCCTTGCAAGCATTGCAACTAATGAGTTAGTTGTGAGATGATGTATTACGGAACGAGTAAAGAGACTTGCCGGTGACGAGATTGAACTAGGTATTAAGATACCACGATCGAATCTCGGGCAAGTAACATACCGATGACAAAGGGAACAACGTATGTTGTTATGCGGTCTAACCGATAAAGATCTTCGTAGAATATGTGGGAGCCAATATGAGCATCCAGGTTCCGCTATTGGTTATTGACTGGAGACGTGTCTCGGTCATGTCTACATTGTTCTCAAACCCGTAGGGTCCGCACGCTTAAGGTTTCGATGACAGTTATATTATGAGTTTATGAGTTTTGATGTACCGAAGGAGTTCGGAGTCCCGGATGAGATCGGGGACATGACGAGGAGTCTCGAAATGGTCGAGACGTAAAGATCGATATATTGGACGACTATATTCGGACATCGGAAAGGTTCCGAGTGATTCGGGTATTTTTCGGAGTACCGGATAGTTACGGGAATACGTATTGGGCCTTATTGGGCCATACGGGAAAGAAGAAAAAGGGCCTCCAGGGTGGCCGCACCCCTCCCCTTGGTCTGGTCCGAATTGGACTAGGGAAGGGGGGCGCCCCCTTTCTTCCTTCTCCTTTTCCCTTCCTCTTTTCCTATTCCATATGGGAGGTGGAATCCTACTAGGACTAGGGAGTCCTAGTAGGACTCCACACTTGGCGCGCCCCCTCCTAGGGCCAGCCTCCTCCTCCCTTGCTCCTTTATATACGGGGGCAGGGGGCACCCCATAGACACACAAGTTGATCCACGTGATCATATTCTTAGCCGTGTGCGGTGCCCCCTTCCACCACAGTCCTCGATAATATTGTAGTAGTGCTTAGGCAAAGCCCTGTGACATTAGTACATCAAGATCGTCACCACGCCGTCGTGCTGACGGAACTCTTTCCCAACACTTTGCTGGATCGGAGTCCGGGGATCGTCATCGAGCTGAACGTGTGCTAGAACTCGGAGGTGCCGTAGTTTCGGTGCTTGATCGGTCGGGCCGTGAAGACGTACGACTACATCAACCTAACGCTTCCGTTGTCGATCTACAAGGGTACGTAGATCACACTCTCCCCTCTCGTTGCTATGCATCACCATGATCTTGCGTGTGCGTAGGAATTTTTTTGAAATTACTACGTTCCCCAACAATTATTGCCTCTAGGGCATATTTCCAACATTGAAGACGTTCATAAAAATCACCTATTCACCCCTCTCTAGTCGATAACTAGCACTTTCAGTCGCGAGCCTCAACACTCATCGGACCGCATACCTCGGTATGTATTATTTCCAATAAGTCAGTGGCTCGCTACATTGTTCCGGAGAACGGAGTCTTAGTCATCTTGCCCATGAGGCATGGTTCGCAAGCATCAAATGATTCATAATCAAGTGATTCCAAAAGTCCATCCGCATGGAGTTTCTTCATGCGCTTTACACCAATATGACCTAAACGGCAGTGCCACAAGTATGTTGCACTATCATTATCAACTTCGCATCTTTTGGCATCAATATTTTGAATATGTGTATCACTACGATCGAGATTCAATAAACCATTTATATTAAGTGTATGACCATAGAAGGTTTTATTCATGTAAGAACAACAATTATTCTTTGACTTAAATGAATAATCGTATTGTAATAAACATGATCCAATCATATTCATGCTCAATGCAAACACCAAATAACATTTATTTTAGGTTCAACACTAATCCCGAAGGTAAAAGGAGTGTGCGATGGTGATCTTATCAACCTTGGAATCATTTCCAACACACATCATCTCCTTGCCCTTAACTAGTATCTGTTCATTTCGCAACTCCTGTTTTGAGTTACTAATCTTAGCAACTGAACCGGTATCAAATACCCTATGGTTACTAGGAACACTAGTAAAGTACAGATCAATAACATGTATATCAAATATACTTTTGCTCACTTTGCCATCCTTCTTATCCGCTAAGCATTTGGGGTAGTTCCGCTTCCAGTGACCATTCCCTTTGTAGTAGAAGCACTCAGTTTCAGGCTTGGGTCTAGCTTTGGGCTTCTTCATGGGAGTGGCAACTTGCTTGCCATTCTTCTTGTAGTTCCCTTTCTTTCCCTTGCCCTTTTACTTGAAACTAGTGGTCTTGTCAACCATCAACACTTGATGCTTTTCTCGATTTCTACCTTCGCCGATTTCAGTATCGCGAAGAGCTCGGGAATCGTTTTACGTCATCCCTTGCATATTATAGTTCATCACTAAGTTCTAGTAACTTGGTGATAGTGAATAGAGAACTCTGTCAATTACTATCTTATCTGGAATATTAACTCCCACTTGATTCAAGCAATTGTAGTACCCAGACAATCTGAGCACATGCTCACTGGTTGAGCTACTCTCCTCCATCTTGTAGGCAAAGTACTGTTAGAGGTCTCATACCTCTCGACACGGGCATGAGTCTGAAATATTAATTTCAACTCTTGGAATATCTTATATGCTCCGTGGCGTTCAAAACGTTTTTGAAGTCCCGGTTCTAAGTCGTAAAAAACATGGCGCACTAAACTATCAAGTAGTCATCATACCTAGCTTGTCAAACATTCATAACGTCTGCATATGCTCCTGCAAAAGGTCTGACACCTAGCGGTGCATCAAGGACATAATTTTTCTGTGCAGCAATGAGGATAATCCTCAGATCACGAAGCTAGTCCGCATGATTGCTACTAACATCTTTCAACATAGTTTTCTCTAGGAACATATCATAAATAAAACGAGGAAGCTATACACGAGCAATTGATCTACAACATAGATATGCAAATACTATCAGGACTAAGTTCATGATAAATTTAAGTTCAATTAATCATATTACTTAAGAACTCCCACTTAGATAGACATCCCTCCAGCGATCCATTTATGGACTGGTGAAAGCCTCTCGGAGTTGGAATATACACTTTGATAGTGTGATCAAAGCATATGGTTTTATACAGACTTTTGGAGAAGCCTGTATTTACAAGAAAGTGAGTGGGAGCTCTGTAGCATTTCTGATATTATATGTAGATGACATATTGTTGATCAGAAATGATACTGAATTTCTGAATAGCATAAAAGGATACTTGAATAAGAATTTTTCAATGAAAGACCTCGGTGAAGCTGCTTATATATTGGGCATCAAGATCTATAGAGATAGATCAAGATGCTTAATTGGACTTTCACAAAGCACATACCTTGACAAAGTTTCTAATAAGTTCAAAATGGATCAGTCAAAGAAAGGGTTCTTGCCTGTTTTACAAGGTGTGAGGTTGAGTCAGACTCAATGCCCGACCACTACAAAAGATAGATAGAAAATGAAAGCCATTCCCTATGCTTCAGCCATAGGTTCTATCATGTATGCAATGCTGTGTACCAGACCTGATGTGTGCCTTGCTATTAGTTTAGCAGGGAGGTACCAAAGTAATCCAGGAGTGGATCACAGGACAGTGGTCAAGAACATCATGAAATACCTGAAAAGGACTAAGGATATGTTTCTCGTATATGGAGGTGACAAAGAGCTCGTCGTAAACGGTTATGTCGATGCAAGCTTTGACACTGATCCAGATGACTCTAAGTCACAAACCGGATACGTTTTTTATTAAATGGTGGAGCTGTCAGTTGGTGCAGTTCCAAGTAGAGAGACGTGGCGGGATCTACGTGTGTAGCGGAGTACATAGCTGCTTCGGAAGCAGGAAATGAAGGAGTCTGGATGAAGGAGTTCATATCCGATCTAGGTGTCATACCTAGTGCATCGGGTCTAATGAAAATCTTTTGTGACAATACTGGTGCAATTGCCTTGGCAAAGGAATCCAGATTTCACAAGACAACCAAGCACATCAAGAGACGCTTCAATTCCATCCGCGATCAAGTCAAGGAGGGAGACATAGAGATTTGCAAGATACATACGGATCTGAATGTTGCAGACCCGTTGACTAAGCCTCTCTCATGAGCAAAACATGATCAGCACCAAGACTCCATGGGTGTTAGAATAATTACAATGTAATCTAGATTATTGACTCTAGTGCAAGTGGGAGACTGAAGGAAATATGCCCTAGAGGCAATAATAAAGTTGTTGCTTATATTTCCTTATATCATGATAAATGTTTATTATTCATGCTAGAATTGTATTAACCGGAATCTTAGTACATGTGTGAATACATAGACAAATAGAATCTCACTAGTATGCCTCTACTTGACTAGCTCGTTGAATCAATGATGGTTATGTTTCCTAACCATAGACATGAGTTGTTATTTGATTAACGGGATCACATCATTAGAGAATGATGTGATTGACTTGACCCATCCGTTAGCTTAGCACGATGATCGTTTAGTTTGTTGATATTGCTTTCTCCATAACTTATACATGTTCCTATGACTATGAGATCATGCAACTCCCGAATACCAAAGGAACACTTAGTGTGCTATCAAACATCACAACGTAACTGGGTGACTATAAAGATGCTCTACAGGTGTCTCCGATGGTGTTTGTTGAGTTGGCATAGATCGAGATTAGGATTTGTCACTCCGAGTATCGGAGAGGTATCTCTGGGCCCTCTCGGTAATGCACATAATTATAAGGCTTGCAAGTAATGTGACTAATGAGTTAGTTATGGGATGACACATTACGGAACGAGTAAAGAGACTTGCCGGTAACGATATTGAACTAGGTATTGAGATACCGATGATTGAATCTCGGGCAGGTAACATAACGATGACAAAGAGAACAATGTATATCGCTATGCGGTTTGACCGATAAACATCTTCGTAGAATATGTGGGAGCCAATATGAACATCCAGGTTCCGCTATTGGTTATTGACCGGAGATGTGTCTCGGTCATGTCTACATAGTTCTCGAACCCGTAGGGTCCGCACGCTTAACGTTCGGTGATGATCGGTATTATGAGTTTATGTGTTTTGATGTACCGAAGATAGTTTGGAGTCCCGGATGTGATCACGGACATGACGAGGAGTCTCGAAATGGTCGAGACATAAAGGTTGATATATTGGACGGCTATATTCAGACACCGGAAGTGTTCCAGATGATTTCGGAGAAAACCAGAGTGCCGGAGGGTTACCGGACCCCCCGGGAACTAATGGGCCACATGGGCCTTAGTCGAGAGAGAGGGCTGGCCAAGGCAGGGCCGCGCGCCCCTCCCCCTCTAGTCTGAATTGGACTCGGGAAGGGGGGCCCTTTCCTTCTCCCTTCTCCTCTCCTTCCTTCCCCCTTCCTTTTCCTAGTTGGACTAGGAAAGGGGGAGTCCTACTCCTACTAGGAGGACTCCTCCCCTCCTTGGCGTGCCCCAAGGGCCGGCTAGCCTCCCTCCTTGCTCCTTTATATACGGGGCAGGGGGCACCCTAGAACACACAAGTTGATCATTGATCCCTTAGCCATGTGCGATGCCCCCTCCACCATAATCCACCTCGGTCATATCGTTGTAGTGCTTAGGCAAAGCCCTGCGCTGGTAGCTTCATCATCACCGTCATCACACCGTCGTGCTGACGAAGCTCTCCCTCGACACTCAGCTGGATCGAGAGTTCGTGGGACGTCACCGAGCCGAACATGTGCAGATCGCGGAGGTGCCGTACTTTTGGTACTAGGATCGGTCGGATCGTGAAGACGTACGACTACATCAACCGCGTTGTCATAACGCTTCCGCTTACGGTCTACGAAGATACGTGGAAAACACTCTTCCCCTCTCGTTGCTATGCATCACCATGATAGATCTTGCGTGTGAGTAGGATTTTTTTTTGAAATTACTGCGTTCCCCAACACCGCTTGGCACGGTATTGCCGCCCCTGGCACCCTCTACTACCGCTGCCTCTCCAGGTCTAAAACCCAAGGCGGTAGTACCGCCTGGGTCAGTGGTAGTACCGCTCCGGCGGCACTACCATAGATACACTCTGTGTAGTCTTAGGCCTGTGCGGAGTAGTACCGCCTAAGCGGTAGTACCGCTTAACTGCGGGGCTGGGCAGAAAACGGTTGGATTTTGGTTCCCCTATATAAAGGGGGGTCTTCTTCTTCCTAGTATTGACCTCTTCCCCCAAGCTCCATTGCCATTCAAAAGCTCATTCTTGCCCGATCTCTCTCCCTAGCCAATCAAACTTGTTGATTTTCTAGGGATTGGTTGAGAAGGCCCCGATCTACACTTCCACCAAGAGAAATTTGATTCCCCCTACTAATCCCTTGCAGATCTTGTTACTCTTGGGTGTTTGAGCACCACTAGACGGTTGAGGTCACCTCGGAGCCATATTCCATTGTGGTGAAGCTCCGTGGTTTCGTTGGGAGCCTCCAATTCGGTTGTGGAGAGAGCCCCAACCTTGTCTGTAAAGGTTCAGTCGCCGCCTTCAAGGGCACCAATAGTTGATTCACAGCTTTTCGCATTGTGTGAGGGCGTGAGGAGAATACGGTGGCCCTAGTGGCTTCTTGGGGAGCATTGTGCCTCCACACCGCTCCAACGGAGACGTACTTCCTCTCAAAGGGATGGAACTTCGGTAACACGTCCTCGTCTCCACCAGTTCCACTCTTGGTTATCTCTTACCTTTACTTGTGCAAGCTTATATTGTGTTGTATTCCTTGCTTGCTTGTGTGCTATTTGTTGCTGCATCATTTAGGTTGCTCACCTAGTTGCATATCTACACAACCTATTTTGATGCTAAGTTTAATTTGGTAAAGAAAAGCTAAAAATTGTTAGTTGCCTATTCACCCCCACTCCAGTCAACCATATCGATCCTTTCAGTTACGCTGCCAATAGAGGTTGAAGAAGGCACTACCATAGCAAGACGACGACGGAAAGGTGGCTGGTGTGAGTGGCAGCGGTGATGGCAGCAGGGACATATAATGCAATAGGTAGGCGGCACAATTATCTTGCCGTCGTGTTGGGCCGCCTCTTCAGCATCATGGCATCTATGGTGCTCTTAATCGATGGGTGTCTTTGTTTGGGTCGGCATCTTTATCTCAAAATTCTTGCCCGACGTCGCTGGCTCTACATAGTGGGAATGACGTGCTTCCTTGTCACAGACGCAATGCTTCAGATTCTTTGTATTAAGTTTCATACTACCTATGTATATGCTTCCTTCGATTTAGTATCATACATGTGCTACTATGGTATCATATGTGGCATGTTTTCGAAGTGTCTACATGTTTGCTTTGTTGTTTACACAACCATGGTAAATTGGTAATGCTTCGGAACTATTTTGTTCATGCTTCAGCAATTGTCAAACTATGTTTTTGATGGCTCACTATGACATAAAATGCATCCATATACATTTGATATGATACGCTTCATGAAAAATATTGTGTGCTTCGTTTCATATGTTAGTATGTGGAACTTGGTACTACATTTCCCATGCTTCAACCTAATAAAATTGTGCTTCAAAACACAACCATGCGTGACTGGACAAAAATGTGACCATGAAGTATGAAGCATCCGTCGTACCGTTCGAAGCATATATTTAGCATATGATGGAAAGAAGTATGGAATACAGGGAAGCATCATGCTTATATGGAAATACCTAGGATTATATGGACATGGAGCGAATATCGGAAGCATATATGGAAGGAGCATATTATAGTAAGTTTATGAATATTATGGAAGCATGTATGAAAGCAGTGTATTATTACGAATATTATGGAAGCACATATGGAAGCAATTATATATCATTTTTTGGACTAACCTATTAATTTTGTGCCCAGTTTCAGTTGCTGTTTTTTGCTTGTTTTTTACTTTGCAGAATATCAATACCAAACGAAATCCAAATGCCACGAAACTTTTTGGAGATTTTTTTTCTGGCAATAAGAGACCCTGAAAACTTGTATCACCATCTCTTCGCCAAACTAGTGCACCTATACAATCTACCATTGTATTTGCTGTGTTGGGGACACAAGAGACTCTTTGTTATTTGGTTGCAGGGTTGTTTGAGAGAGACCATCTTCATCCTACGCCTCCCACAGATTGATAAGCCTTTGGTCATCCACTCGAGGGAAAATTGCTACTGTCATACAAAACTCTGCGCTTGGAGGCCCAACACGAGTCTACAAGAATAAGTTGTGTAGTAGACATCACCCTACAGGTTCGGAAAAAAGTGAACATTTCTCGGAACCCCTTCCAGACAATAGTCAATAGCGGGATCTGGACACGCTTATTAACTTCCGCATATTCACGAAGTTCTCGAGCAAACATTTGTTTACAAATACCATTCTTTTTGCTTCGCGATACGCTTACGGAACTCGAGGGGAGATTATCGGTATCCCCGTGATCAACTCCTTGATCACTATTCCGGTTATCCTCATTACCGGCTTTGTCATGTCCGTGTTCCGGTATCTCGTGATCATAATCACAGGTGTTTGGTCAGACGAAATGATTGACACCATAACACCAAGTGGGCCCAGAGAGTATCTCTCTACCGTGAGGGGTACAAATCCCAGTCTTGAACTATTGCTACCGAGACATACGTTTTCGGTATACCCGTAAGTCACCTTTATTCACATCCATTTACGGAGTGACATGTGATAAACCCCAAAGTAACCATCTGGTATGTAGGTATACAATATTCTCATGGTCCAAGGGACAATGCTAACGTGAACAAGTTATATGAAGTACCGATAACATAGCAATGATGACATCTCTCGGTAATTCATGAGTTGGGTCTATCCTACTCCGGTTTTATCATGACAATGGTGTTCTCGTATATTGATAGCATCCTTGTTACATTAACACTGCTCATGATCAGGAAAACAAGATCATCATCAATACACGAATTAGTCTTAGAGGCTAGACTAGGGATCACTTCGTGTTTATGTTTCCACACATGTATTTGGGTTTTCCTCCGAATATCATATTCAAGAACCAATACAATTGTAGCACAGAAACGTAAACTTAATAATGAACATGGAAATATAATAATAACATTTATTATTGCCTCTGGGCATATTTCCAACACTAGATGAGAGCATTGTGTGATTAGTTTGTTCTTGGCGGGTCGTTGGAGTGACATAAATTACCGAACCCTAAGTTTATGAAATATTACATGAGGGGTTGTTGGAACCCCAAAGTTTATGACTATGGTTAGATGCTATCTTAATTATTTTTCTTGTATTTGCGGATGCTTGCATAGAGAGTACAATCATAAGTATGTTGTTTGTTCAAGTAAGAACAATACTTTATCATAGGTTTCACTGCACAACAAATCATCAAAACAATGAACAATAACTCAATGAAACTCCAGCGTGTCCTCAAGAGCGCCCTGTAAGTAAAACCACTGGCTTGTCTTTATCACAATTAATGATTTGGTCACTTGCTGCACTTTTGTTACGATTTACTTTCTTGCAATTACTCTTGCTTTCAAACAGACCATCAAACACTCTTTGCACCTTTTACTGTGAACCTTTGCTAGTTTGTATCAACCAATTTGTTATGTTCCTTGTTGGGTTCGTTACTCTTACTTATCGAAAAGTCTATGGTAGAACCCCTACACTTATGGGTTATCGGCGCCGATCATATATGAGGAGGGAGAAGGAGCTTGGGAATCCGCCCATTAAGCATAGGGCGTGAAGGATCGAGCTATTGTTGTCCCTCTTTCCCTCGGTCTAGAATAATACGGAAAAAGAGGATTGCATTCATGACGGATTATACGAGGAATGACAAGTTAACTTACGATGAGAAGGCAAAATGTTCTCCATTGATAAATTTCCGTACCAATTCCAACCTCTCGCCCCTCTTTTCGATGGTTTTTTTTGGGGAGGGGGGGGGGGGGGGGGGGGGGGTAGACTCTAAACTCTTATTCACCGTCCCCTATTTAACAAATGTGTTCAACCAAATTGGATGGTTGCGCCTCTTGGGCTCCATGGCACCCATTTTCCTCAATGATACTTTTAGGTTTCAATTTTTTTTGAAAGAAAAATCTTACGTATGCATATAGATGTGCTCTACGTATATGTAAAATGTCACTAAAAAACATTTTCATATGTGATCGAAAATAAATAAACAAATAAAAAAACTTATTTATTCACGAAAAATTACAGATGGTGATTAGCATCTATACCAACACCTGAAAACGAATCACCGCACGGCAGGCGTGGTGAGCAATCTCCAAATCATTCAATACAAGGTGTGTTTTCTTTCTTTTGAAAAAGAAAAGAACTGCCCTAATTCCTTCCCGGGTTGGTGAGTTCTCTAGCAGCGTGTGCCACACATCACATCAGATCACATCACCGTTATTCTTTGGGAGCTAGTACTAGCAGTAGGATCTCGTGGGGGTCAGTTTGCTTACTGTTTAGCACCAACCGCGAACAGTGTCAAGGAGCAAAGAAAGGCCAGCACCAACGGGGGTTGCTGGCTGGTTGCAACTGCTCCATAACTCGTGGCTGGAAGATCTGGTGTGGCTGGAGACATTCATTATCTAGGTCGAGGACAGGGAGGCATGGAGCTCCATGGAGATCTTGTACGCACGCCTTGGGCGGTGCATGCCGTATATGGACAGAGAGGTTGAGCTCTGAATATTCAAGGCTGTTTTAATGGGGCGGCAGTCTAACTGTTGACGAGGAAAGTCCAGGCGACTTTCGGCTGGCGAAGGTGAAGACTTTCTCTGAGAAGAAGAGGGAGAAGAAAATGGAAGGGGGTGTGAACCGGGCCTGCTTCATTTCAGTCAAACGCTTGCAGGAATATAAATCCCGAGGATCGATCGACAAATCAAACACATGCACTACCAACTTCGACTTCTAGGTACGTACGTAGTGGCAGTTTTGACCGTCAGGTCAGCTTCCCAATTGACATTTCTTCCCTTGTGGCCGAATTTGACCTGCTAGGCGCAGATCACAAATCAAACATACGGTGATCTTCGTGAGGAGCAGATCACGATCAGTTGCCAAAGACTGTGAGCAGGTGTGTCTAGCGTACGCGGTTCAGTTAACCGGGCAAAGCAGTCACGAATGCTCCCTGAAAAACACCGTGCTCATCCCTGCATACATATAACCGAAGCATATTCCTTGTACGGTCTGTTTTAGCCACTGCGCCGTCAGCATTAAGTTTAGCTCGCCCTTGCGGTGGCGGACTCCGTCTCCTCACACCAGGGAATCGCTAGGGTTGTTTCAGTTCCGACAGAAGTCTAGTTACAACACTGTAGGTGCACAGTGGAGTCTTGAAACTCCTTGTGTATCGCGTGCCTTCTCGCCAAGAAAAAATGAAAGAGTACTCTCAGAAGACCTTTTTTTTAAACTAGTAAGTGTGCACGTGCAACGCACGTCTATTTGGACTAATAAATGTGCACGTGTAACACATGTCTATTTGGATTAACACATTATACTAAACTTAATACAAGATAATTTATTCATAAATTTGAAATTTCCCTATAAAATAAACAATCTCTTATTCCCAACTTGTACAAATAATTTGAAATATCGTTTTTCCTTAATCAACATGTCTCCTGTATTAAAAGACCACCCACTTTTCCCAATGTATAAAACTCAAAATTATTTAGAAGATTCATCATGATTCTCCATATGCACACATTTATGTAAGTATAATCACACATAAAATTATCACTTAGGACAAGCTAAGGAAGCGTTTCAGTGCCAACAAACTCCAATCAAGAATTATTATTACAATTAAGTGTCAACCACAATAGTGGGAAGAGACCTTTATGGTTTGTTGAAAGGAGGAAGCAATTGTCAGATAGAGAAGTGTAGAGATGTCTTGACTGCATAGAATCAGCTGTGAAATAAGACAAAAAAATGCTTGTTGGATCATCCGATTATACTATTGCACCACAAGTGTCGTAATGTCTGGAAGCAAGAAAAGTGACTTACTTTATTATGAAAATAGAACATGTAAACCAAATAAAAATTACAGTGATAAATTGCATAATTTTACTTGTTATTCACTGGACAAAAGCATTAATATGACAACTTAGAACAGTTACTTGAGTACTACACATTTCTTTTAAGGGCTCAACATTCTAAAATTTTGACAATATAAGAAATATCCTCTCAATTTGTAGTAATAATGATACGAAGATAAATAATTTGGAAATGGTCTTCAACATGCGTAGGCTACCACTTGTAAGAATAACAGTGGCAAAAAAAAGCCAACAAATGCCGGCTTAGAAAGAAAAAAACTGCAGACATGCTTCCAATTTTAGCAACTCTAGTGGATAAAACATACCTTACCTTTCAAGTCAGGAAATAGTCAAATGAAAAAATATATTTATTATAAGTAGTAGAGATGAAGTCATAAGGATCATGATTCAAGATATTCGGAGAAACATGGTTGGTCTCTCTGTATGATGCGAACTCGTCACCTCTACCAAAGTGGTCGTGCGTAGTATATAATGTAGAGTGCAATAATGAAATAAAATAAATGATATGAGAATTTACCATGACCACAAAATATCCTACGTTCGTCATCATCATAATCAACATGCATTTTTTGCTTCTTTTGTATGTGGTCCAAGTTTTCTATCAGGAAAACATGTTAACTCAACTATAGATAAGGACGGTATGAAAATGCGCATGTAAAATTACATTTGCCATGTATCTGTTGGACAAACAAATAAGACTTATGCAAACTTTTGGTTTTTTTAGTAAAACTTATGCGAACTTTAGTTTCTTTTCACTAAAACTTATGCAAACTTCTGGGTTTTTTTCAGTGAAACGTAATTTCATGACTGCAAATAAGGTCTAGGTTCAATGAATTTGTCTGTGAGTTCACTGTGTAGTTGTGAGTTGGCCATCTAATTGTTGGGGATCGTAGCAGAAATTTAAAATTTTCTACGCATCACCAAGATCAATCTATGGAGTAATCTAGCAACGAGGGGAAGGGGAGTGCATCTACATACCCTTGTAGATCGCTAAGCGGAAGCGTTGCAAGAACGCGGATGAAGGAGTCGTACTCGTAGCGATTCAGATCGCGGTTGATTCCGATCTAAGCGCCGAACCACGGCGCCTCCGCGTTCAACACACGTGCAGCCCGGTGACGTCTCCCACGCCTTGATCCAGCAAGGGGAGAAGGAGAGGTTGGGGAAGACTCCATCCAACAGCAGCACGACGGCGTGGTGGTGGTGGAGGAGCGCGGAACTCCAGCAGGGCTTCGCCAAGCACTATGAGAGACGAGGAGGGAGAGAGGTAGGGCTGCGCCAAGAGGGAGATGATCTCGTGTGTCTTGCAGCCCCCAATACCTCAAGTATATATAGGGGAAGGGGAGGGGCTACGCCCCCATCTAGGGTTCCCTCCCTAGGGGTGGCGGCAGCCCCAAAACCCATCTAGGGTGGCGGCCAAGGGGGGAGAGAGGGGGGCGCACCTAGGGTGGGCCTTAAGGCCCATCTGGACCTAGGGTTTGCCCCCCTCCCCTCTTGGAGGCGCCTTGGGCCTTGGTGGGAGGCGCCCCAGCCCACCTAGGGGCTGGTCCCTTCCCACTATTGGCCCATGTAGGCCTCCGGGGCAGGTGGCCCCACCCGATGGACCCCCGGACCACTCCGGTGGTCCTGGTACACTACCGGTGATGCCCGGAACACTTTCGGTGGCCAAAACCATGCTTCCTATATATAAATCTTTACCTCCGGACCATTCCGAAACTCCTCATGATGTCCGGGATCTCATCCGGAACTCCGAACAACATTCGATAACCGCGTACATACTTTCCCTATAACCCTAGCGTCATCGAACCTTAAGTGTGTAGACCCTACGGGCTCGGGAGTCATGCAGACATGGCCGAGACAACTCTCCGGTCAATAACCAACAGCGGGATCTGGATACCCATGTTGGTTCCCACATGCTCCACGATGATCTCATCGGATGAACCACGATGCCAAGGATTCAATCAATCCCGTATACAATTCCCTTTGTCTAGTGGTATAGTACTTGCCCGAGATTCGATCGTCGGTATCCCGATACCTTGTTCAATCTCGTTACCGGCAAGTCTCTTTACTCGTTCCGTAACACATCATCCCGTGATCAACTCCTTGATCACATTGTGCACATTATGATGATGTCCTACCGAGTGGGCCCAGAGATACCTCTCCGTTTACACGGAGTGACAAATCCCAGTCTCGATTCGTGCCAACCCAACAAACACTTTCGGAGATACCCGTAGTGCGCCTTTATAGCCACCCAGTTACGTTGTGACGTTTGGCACACCCAAAGCACTCCTACGGTATCCGGGAGTTGCACAATCTCATGGTCTAAGGAAATGATACTTGACATTAGAAAAGCTTTAGCATACGAACTACACGATCTTGTGCTAGGCTTAGGATTGGGTCTTTTCCATCACATCATTCTCCTAATGATGTGATCCCGTTATCAACGACATCCAATGTCCATGGTCAGGAAACCGTAACCATCTATTGATCAACGAGCTAGTCAACTAGAGGCTTACTAGGGACATGGTGTTGTCTATGTATCCACACATGTATCTGAGTTTCCTATCAATACAATTCTAGCATGGATAATAAACGATTATCATGAACAATGAAATATAATATAATTTATTATTGCCTCTAGGGCATATTTCCAACAGTAATAACCGATAGTCAGTACTTAAGAAACAGGGATGTCTGTCGCAGGTACGCGAAAATCAATGAAAAATAAGGAAAAAAGAAGGCATTTGTTGCCTGAAACCCAACTGTGTGTGCTCCAGCGCTCCTCTGTTTCTCATTGCCTCATCTCTAGTTCTTGTACTTCTAGATGTGTCACCACCGGCGAGGTAGCGATGACAGTAAAAAAACACTCGGTACTTACCTGATTAGTGCGTGTGTGTGTGACACGTTCGCGTGAAGGCGAGCGTCTCCGTCGTTCAAGCCTGCGAGCGGCCGCGACGACTGTGTCCTCTCACCAGCTAGGCGGCATTGTTGGCGCGGGTGAGTCAGTCGTCCAGCTTTGAGGCGTCAGCCTCCACGCACCAGGGCGTGGGGAGTTCCAACGTCCGACGAAGGTAGGATATCTTTGGACGACGTCGTCCACGCATGAGTACTGGACAAGCGTGTCCAACGGAGCAGCACACGTCAGAGTTGAGGGAGTCGGCGGTGGCTTCGGGCGAGTGAGATGGGGCCGTGATTAGCTTCACCTGCTGCGCAATGGCCGAGACCTGTGCCGCCCTGGGGACGACGATGGTTGGCGACCAGGCGAATCTACATGCATGGCCCGCTTATACTGGTCCAGGATACCCAGCGTTTCCCCCACTTGAAGGGCGTCGACGGTGGGTGGTTGTCAGCGTGGGTGTTGTGGACGCATCTGAAGTCGACGCGGATGCCGGTGGTTCTCGGAGAGCATGCGCAGGACGTGGATGAAGTCGTTGCAGTCAGTAGAAGAGTGACCTGGCCTCCAAGCAGAAGATGAAGGCGACGACGGCACGTGTGTGTGTGTTCGTAGGAAGCCGCAGCTCCTCCTCGCGTGTCTCCCACTATGGCTTGCGTGGGTGGTGGGCTGGTGACGGCAGGTGACTCGCGATTTCGATTTCCTGATAGGAGATGATAGGTTGCGCTCGCGATTAGTTTCCTACTAATAATTAGATGCGTTCGTGGTTAGTTATCTAATAGGATGCGTCCGTGATTAGTTTCTTAATAATTAGATGCGTCCGTGATTAATTTCCTAATAGGATGCGCGTGATTATTTCCTAATAATAGGATGCATGCGTGATCATTTTTCTAATAATAGGATGCTCCCGTGATTAGTTTCCTAATAATAGGATGCGTTTGTGATTAGTTTCCTAATAATTAGATGCGCCCGTGATTAGTTTCTTAATAGGATGTATTCGTGATTATAGTTTCCTAATTGATCAGACGCTTTCATATTTTCCTCCGCGGTGGAGTACGGCCAGTCAATGTAAATTGCTAAGTGCACATAGAGTACAGATTACGTTAAAGCTAGCCGTTAGATTGAGTTTAGTGAGACTAATCATGCGGTGGTCATGTATTCGTGTATGTTTTGTGGGGTGCACTTGGAAAAAGATAATGTTTGCTATTTTATAAGTAATATAGATGCGGTGGTCATGTATTCATGTATGTTTTGTGGGGTGCACTTAAAAAAGATAATGTTTACTCTTTTATAAGTAATATAGATTATAAGTAATATAGAAATATAGATGGACGGAAGAACTTTTTTTTTTTTGAGAATCTGGAAGAGAATAACTGAGGTTCCGCTCTATGTTGGGCCGTTAATCTGGGCTCACGGCCCATTATCAGAAGGAGAACCGAACGAACGACTTCAGAAGGTCGACGTGAAAATAATAGTGGGGGAAGATCTCCCTATCGACGACGCTCATCTCACCGTCGTTTGCCTAGACAAAAGAGAGTCACCGCCTCCTCCGCCTTCTCATCGCCGGCCCCTGCCTCCGCCACTCGCCCACTCCCTGCCCCTAGTCCCGATCTCGCGCCGTCGGCCACCGATCCTGCCCCTAGTTCCGATCCTAGTCCCAGCCGTCTCCCCCATACCCCAACCGCCTCCCCCATACCCCAGCCGCCTCCGCTCATTCCTCCCCGCGCAGAGCCGCGGCGGCCGCCTGCCAACGCCGGGACGGACTACTGGTCAGCAGGTTCAGTCCAGGACGCGGCTGGTACAGTGACACCTGGAGCCCTGCCGCTCCACTGAACTAGCGATCCGAAGGAGCGGACGGGCGCACACCAGGTGTTCGAGGGAATGCACCTCTGAAACGCCTTCCCCACTTAGCCTCCGGGAGACGAACGAGCAGAGTTGAGAATGACGTTCGGGTCTGTCATCGAGAGGAATGTGGCGCGGCCACTCATGAGGCTGGTCACCATGGGCGGTGCACCGATCCTGCAGCAGCTCCACCTGGAGGAAAGGCTGCTGCGCCGCACCAGCGATAACTGGTGCATCGTCAATGATGGCACGGCTCCTCCCACCATTGTCATGGGTGTCTCTGGGTAATGTCCTTTCGGTGTCTTCAGTAAGTTGCCTTTCATTCGTGCGAGCGTAGTGTGGTTGTTTATATGGTTTTCGTGCCAACAGGAAGGTCTCTGAGCTCGTCGAGATACGGCCTGTGCTTCGAGATCATGTGCCAGTGGTAAGGCGTTTCAGTGGGGGTGGCACCGTCATTGTTGATCAGGGGACAGTTTTCGTCACCTTCATATGCAACAAGACTGCCATCGCTGGGTTGCAGCCGTTTCCCCGCGACATCATGTCATGGACAGGCCAGCTGTATGGTAAAGTGTTCCGTGGATTCGGCGAATTTCATCTGCGGGAAAATGGTATGTCAAATTAGCAGACTGGCTATTTCACCACTTGCCAGTTTGATTTTACCATGGAGTTGTTTTATTTTAATCAGTGAAAATTCTATCATTGTTCCTAGTCAGGCTTTGATATGCATTTACAGCGACCATTTATATAGTGGTGTGCACTAGCTATTCTCGAATTCCTGTACCGATCTTACTTGACCGTTCATCCTTTTTCTCCTCTGTATTTTATTTTATTGACTGTATTAAGGTCTCTAAATGTCTAAGGGTTTCCCAGCGGGCATGTTTTGAATTTTGACCTGCTGCATCGTTGCAAATCTAGAATCTACTAAACTGATCCTTGTAGTATGCAACTTTAGATAGCATAGATTAAAGTGAAACCATGGACTCGCATGTCACACGACCAGCAATTCTGATCCCCATTGTAATATTTGATTCTTGCTCTGAAATGTCATGTGTAAATGCGTTTTGCTCTGTTTACCGCCTTGCAAGTTGTAAGGGTTCCTGGAATGATTTAATGTAGACCGAAGCTACTATCCTCTATTTAACATATCTCTTTCCAAATTTGAAATTATGTTGTAAAAAGTTGATCCTGGATCTGGCATATATATTGAATATTTCAGGTATGCCAATTTGCAGTTTACATGTGATGTATATCTTTCCAAGGCTACACTCATGTGTGGGTTATTTTTCGCAGACTATGCATTCGATCATCGAAAGTTTGGTGGAAATGCTCAGTCCATAACAAAAGATCGTTGGGTACACCACACATCATTCTTATGGGATTATGATGTGAAAAATATGGGTTATCTAAAAAACCCACAACGTGCTCCTGAATATCGCCAGGTACAGTTATCTCTGTGATATTTTGCTTTGCTTTGAACCAACCAAAGTATTAAATTTTGACCTTTCTAAACAAAATATGAATTTAGAGACCTTAACTCTGGCTATTTATGTCCATATCAGCTTCTATTGTTTGTTATGTTGCCAAATTTTAGGCTGGTCAATGTTGGTATGTTTCCCCAAACATGGGAAACAAGTTGATCTATTAGTAGCAGTCCAGTCGCTATCTTGGGTTTACTATTTTCTAAACACTTGGGATGACAAGATATGTAAACCACTGAACTGTCAACTAAATTCCGTCGAATGAAAAAAAAAACTCTGCTTTCAGTGGATGCACTCATCTTAGAATAAACACATTTCATAAAACTTTGTGCGGTCCTTGGCACAGTTTACCCAGGAGCAGAGTTAACTGCTCGGTCTCTTCCAATTTTGGAAATATGAGCGATAGTTCCACTGAAAGACTGAATAGGAAAGTTTATGAGCAAGATTGCAGTTAACTGTTCATTGATATTGACACCTGAAGGGCGAATAATTCGAGGAATTCAGTGTAAGCATTTGTGTGCATATCCTTGAGAATATCATGTAGTCGAAAGCGCCGAGTTGAGTAGCATATATGTGTTTACCACCAGTTATTGGCTGCAGTGGTCTGGCACTGCACAAAACACTGCAAAGTTTAGTGCCAAGAAGCAGCATTTTTCCAAGGAATGGGCTTATTTCTTTAGAAAGTAGAAACCCTGGCCGATTAGTTTGATCCCTAAGTGGCACAATGACTGTTGAGTACATCCCAGTCTTTCATAGGTATAATGGCATTGTTGTTATTTTGTGATAGGGCTGTTTCTGAGAAAGTGTTGTTGTTATGAAAATAGGTTTTAATTTTAGAAAGTCAGGAACATTGTCATTTAGTACGTTGATAGTCTAGGCCTTTCAACCATTACGAGTCTTTGAAGTTCTGTCATTGCGATCTCCAAACTAAAAGCCTTTCTTATTTTTCAGGCGAGGGACCACTCAGATTTCCTGTGCCGCATGAACGAGTACATGCCATCACGGTCAGTTTTCACTGAAGGGATTACCGCGGCCCTCGGAGACCACTTTACGGTCCAACACACAGAGCTAGAGACAGCGCTCCCCGAAGACTTCATGCCTTCTACGAAGGTGCTATCGCCGCAGGACTTGCAAGACATCATCTCCTCCAAAGAGCCCCCCACAGCAGAGAGAATTCAACGATGGCCACGGTGATAAAGATCACTGCGTGTTTTGTGACATATGGCAATTTTTATGCCACACGGTGTACTCAACTTGGAGTCACTGCTTTCACTTGATTTTGACAAATCAGTTAGTCAGAAGGTGTAGTTCCAATATTTTTGGCAGCCTTGGTGCTGTTGCCTGGTGAAAATCGGTGATAGGATTCGGACGAGGCTTTGTGAACATGCTTGGTTGGCAGGCCATTTGCGCTGTCATGAGTTACCGCACATGAGTTATCTTTGGTAAACTGCTTGCAGATCATTGTACGCGGTCCACATACTACGCACCGTCGCACACAATTTGTTGAACATGATAGTTTGCCCATGAACACGCACGGTTCTTGAATTTCAATTGTGTGTTATCTCGACTTATCACACGCGTGTTTCGAACGAACTGTGAGCATCATTCTGTACTAGTGAAAGTGTTGTCTTATGACCCAATTAAAGAGTTTGATTTCCCAGCGGCCCCAACAGTGGGGTGTTTACTGATCTGCAACATTCTACAGCTCCTCGTCCTGACGACCGACGGCTGCCATGGATAGCTTTGGACTAGCCAAGCTCTCCAACCAGACCTCGTCGCGGACGGTGGCGTATTCGTCGTCGTTGCGGTGCCACGTCCAGACGGCGCTCGTCTCGTCGACGAGCCTCAGCCGGCCGTGCCCAAAGCTCGCCTCCTGGAACACCGACAGGTGCGCCGACTTGTGATAATCCAGGAACCTTCAGCACAAAAACAAGAATCAAGCTTCAAAATCTAACAAAATACCAAGGAAATCCGCAACAGCAACAGTGAGAGAGATCGATCGATCGATCGCGTACTTGAGAGCAAGCCCTTCTCTGTTGCCGCCGTCGCCGATGGTAATGTACATCGGGCCCCGGCCGTCGGCCTCGTTGTCATAGACCCTCGTCTGTTTCATCGACCAGCCAGAAAATTAGTCCATTGATGGAGCAAGAATGTCGGAACGCAACGAGATGATTAGCTGTAAGAAGGCTATAGCTTACGAATCGCTCGTAGGCGTGGACGTGGCCGGAGAAGACGACGTCGACGCGGGCCTCGTAGAGGAGGCTCTCCATGGCGGCGCGCATCGCCTCGCCCTCCCCCTGGTGGGCCTGGTTGGTGTTGTACCACGGCGCGTGCAGCAGCACCAGCAGCCACGGCGTCCTCCGCCGGTCCACGCCGGCGAGGTCCCGCTCCAGCCACGCGCGCTGCGCCGACCCCTCCTCGAACTCGGCGTAGGACCCCAGCATCACGACGTGCGCCGCGCCGCCGGCCGCGTCGAACGAGTAGTAGAGGTTGGAGGCGGAGCCGCTCTCCTCGTGCGGCATCCGCCACCGCGCGTTGTAGGCGACGAAGGGCGCGAAGCCGACGACGGGGAGCGCCTCCGCCTCGTGGTTGCCCTCCGTCACCATCCACGGCCGCGCGCTCGCCAGCGGCTGCACCAGCCGCCCGAACGAGTCCCACAGCGGCTGCTGCGTGTCCGCGTACGACAGGTCGCCCGGGAGCAGCAGCATGTCGTAGTCCGCGCCGCCGATGTGCGCCAGCGTCGACGCCGTCCACCGGGTCTGGCCCAGGTCGCCGATGACGACGAGCTCCACCGGGAGCGACGCCGGAGGGGTCCGGAGGGTGAGCTCGTCGCCGGCCTTGCCGCACCGGTAGTGGTAGGTCGTGCCGGGCGCCAGCGGGCCGATCGTCACGTGGTGGATCGCGCCGGACTCGTAGAAGAAGTATTTGTACGTCGCGTGGTCGCCCGTCGCCGACGCGGTGTAGTTGCCCCGGGATTCGCCGTACTCCACCACCGACGGCGTGCTCCGGTCGTCAGTGACCCATGAAATCCTCATCTTGTCCCTTCCCACAGTTGAAATGTGCACCTAACGGGTAGCATGTGAAAATGCCGAGAAAAGTAAATACAGTTATATAAAAGAATTGTATCAACACTCCTTAAAACAAAGAACTGTATGAACACTAGGATAAAAAAAACTATGACATACGGGCAAGTCTAGGAAAATATGGAAAAAAATTATACGAGACCAGGTCTCACGGTTAGCAGGTGAGACCCACCCTGATGGATGGGGTAGATGCTTTGTGATTTGTGAATGTCACGTGTCATCCATCAGGATGAGTCTCGCGTGAGACCTGGTCTCATAGAATTCTTTTCCTTTATTGAGGTGTCAGCAGACAACAGTTTTTTGCTATTGGAACTCAGGCTCTAGGAGCCCAGTTTTCCTAAAAAAAATCATAATTTGAAAGTCTCCAAAAAAACATAAGTAAAGATGCATACTACATGTTTTTGTAAAGTCTCATGATAAAATATGTTTTGATGTCTCCTAAAATCCGCGTTGCCTTCCCATCTCAATTTTGTCGCAACTATGGTCGACGATTCACTCCCCTCCTGGTAGGCACTAGGAGAATATCTAGAGCTACTGAATGCCCAGGTGCTACCGTTATACGGGCTGTGGGTCGTCAAATAACCCCTACATGCAACTTTTGTAACTCAATAAGTATCTATGGATGAATTGCACTATTTTGTAACGCCATCTTCTTCCAGAGGAATGAACTCCACAACAGAACTTCGCCCTTGCAAGGACAGACAACCAGGGGAGCAGCAAAGATGAACTTCAAAAATGTTTCTGAGGCTGCTCATAATGGGAGCATACAAGAAATTATCATGCATGCCAACTAGGCAATATTGATGAGACGACGTATAATTAAATGTAGAGAAAGGGGGGTGGGGAGTGTGTTGAGTATCATAATAAGCACTAATATCAGTGAAAAAATAACTCGTTATAGCAAAATAACATCAGCCTTAAAGTCCACTAATAAAAAAGCGTGTTCTATCGCATTATAACATTGCTATTAGCGAGACATTGTACACTCATTGCTCCTCATGCTACACCATGCTATCATCCATGCTACAACGCTGACGTGTGTCACCTGTCACGAATGACAATAGATAAATAGATAAGGCATCTAAGATATTATACTATACAGTAACATATAATGCTTTTCACTGTGAGCAACCTAATAATGCTATTGGGGGTGGTACTGGGGTGGGGTGTAGTTTGGCCGATTTAGACGTCCTAGCACTCTAAGCAGCTGAAAGAGATTTGGCCGATTTAGAAGGCTTGGCGTTGGTTTAGATTAGACTAGCCACAATGGAGAGTAACATACACTAATAACATACACATATCTCTAGACTATATTATTATCTTCATACTGAGTAGTAACTTAAGTGTGGTAACATGCAAAGATTCATTTATTAAGTTATAGACTCATATTGCATTGGGACATGTGATGTTACAGTAACTAGCTAAGTTACTACAACTACCTCTCTCCTCATTAACTTATTGCCACATAAGCAAATTTGTTGAGTTGGACTCGATATTACTGCTGAAATTACTTCCACTGTAGCTAGTCTTAGGAGTACTTGGCAGCTTCGGAACCCAAGGACCACTTGTGCAGCAGTCGGCAAGCTCAGCCCATGTCGACCAAAACAACATGGACCATTTGTTTATACTTTGTACCAAAAAGCATTTGGGTCCTGTCCTGCCCAAGTTATCAAGACAAATTTTATTCAGTGTTAAATTTTTCTTTGCATCTACTTTTAGGCCCAGAGGTCCTAAATTATATTTCTGTACCATCTACTTTTCTAACTAAATTGTATACTACGGTTGGATGACATCCGCCCGCGGACTTGTAGCAACTCAATCTGAGGTAGCTGCAATCAACCTCATATTACCCGCAAAAAAAAGGAATAAAGAAATTAACCTCAGATTGAGTTGCTACAAGCAATGTCATTGTTATCCATTGTCTAGGGATTATCTGTCTATACTTTTCGCCAAAAAAAGGGATTACCTGTCTATATATAAACAAAAAGCAGAGGATTGGGGGATAAAACAGAGTTGACCAAGCCAGAACGCTTCAGAATTATCGTTTGAAAAATTCTGATAAATCAGCTGCCAGCATCTCTGTGCGGCAAAATGAACAAGAAGCAAGCGGGCTCTTGATAGTTGTTGAGAGTAAAAACTCCCGCGTACCTGCTGAGGATGAGCCGCCGGCTTGTCGTGGGCCGTGAGCACGAGCGGGCTCGGCGGCTGCCGGACGTACTCATCGGCGCGCGCGCAGAGGAACATGAGCGACGCGAGCCCCTGCATGAGCACCCTCCACGAGTTGGCCATGGCCCCCGCGAGGAAGCCCCCGCACCCGAGCGCCGCCCGGTCCATGCCCCGCAGGCACCGCTCGTTCGCCGCCGCGAAGAGGACCCTGGCCACGCCGAGGACGCTGCCGGCGGCGACGTGGTACAAAACGCGGATGAGCGCCGCGGCTACGCGGAATGCCACGCAGATGAAGAGCAGCGCGCGGAGCAGAAAGGCGGTCGGCTTCTTACGCGTGTCGCCGCGTAGCCAGGAGGCGCTCGTCCCCTCCGTCGACATGGCCGTCGACATCGCCGGCCTTGGCTTTAAGTAGCACGAGACCTGGTAGGGTGTCATCGCACGCCATTATGTTAACAGTATTATGAGACGAAGACTTATTGGTGGGCATGTGTTGTGGGCCGAGTAGGTATCGGGTGGGAGTCTATCCGGAGGGAGATGCGACTGCGGTACCTGACATGTGCCGTGGGCGGCTGCGACGGTGGCGGCGGCCACCGGAGAGGAGGCTCGTGCTGGCGATGGCGGTGTGGTGGAGGGGGAGGGAGGGAGGAGATAGGCAGGTTGGGGCTGGCATTGCTGCAGAATTTTCTTTTTCTATGTTCGTGTTCATTTCTGCATTTGTTTGAGCCTCTGTCGCAGCAAATGTCTCTGTTTGGATGGGAGCTGAAAGCAACACGTCAGCTGCTGAAGGGTTGGAGGTTGATGACTCGATGCGGACATGAGGATATTACTAGATGCGGTTTGGGAGGCTGAAACCATGGATGTGAGGTGGCAGAGTATTTGACAAAAAACTATCACATTTCACGTCATCGTCCCAATTTACACCAGATTAATATTAATTTTATGACAAAAAACTATCAAATTGAGTTGACGACCGTTTTTATGATTTTAAACCTGTTTATGATCTGCGGGACCCGCGTGTCAGAGCTGACGTGGCGGAAAAGTCAACTTTGTTTATTTCGACGGTTAGATTGACCGTTATTACAGGTGGGTCCCACATGTCAGCATCTGCCTTTTTCTTCCTCATCCTCTTTCTCTCTCAGGCATTTCAACAAACACTTGGTGTTCGTACCCGCGTGGTGAAACAGAGCATGGGCACGCTCTCAAGGACACGGAGCTCGCCCTACCGTGTCGCCGGTGGCCTTGTCTGCAAGCTTTGCTAGCGCCGTGGCGTTGGCCGCCGCGAGCCTGGTCGCGAGCGCCGCAAGCTCTGGCACGCCGTGCGCGGAGCGGCAGGAGTAGCCTAGTTGGAGGAAGGAGACGGGATCCGCGGTGCGGCACGCGAACCCCAGCCTCAGGCAGCTCGCCAGTGTCTCCTCCCTGCCCTCCATCTCCCCCCGCAATGCCGCGTCGGCCAGCAGGAACGTCTGCTGCCCCTTGTCCTCCCCCGCCGCCCACTGGCAGAGCTCCACGCTCGTCAGCGCGCGCTCGGCCACCAGCTCCAGCAGCACCATGCCGAACGAGTACATGTCCCACTCGGCGCTCGGCTTCGTCGGGTTCTTGGCCGCCTCGGTGCCTGGTAGTGTGCGGCTGCCTCGGCGGAGGAGGAAGGCCCGGCGCCGGCCAACGGGCTCGCCCCTCCTCCTGCTTTGGGCGGCGGCGGCAACAGGTCCGGCAGACTCTTGGCAGACCGCTTGCTCCCGAACTGCCCCGCCGGCTTCATCCTTCTGTCCCCGGTGCCGTGGACCAGCCGGTGGATGCCCAGGTCGGCCAGCAGCGGCTCCATGTCCGCGTCCAGGAGGATGTTGCTGGCCCTCACGTTGTCGTGCATGTACTTCTTGTCGTGGAGGTATGCCAGGCCTCTTGCCACGTCGCGCGCTCCACCCGAGGTTCATCGGCAGGGCGCGACGCCGGAGCTGGACGCGTTGTGGACGCCGGCCGTCGAGAAGAAGACGAGGAGGAGGAGGGCGCGGAGCATAGGATAGGAGGTGCCCATGGGCGGCGTAGGCGAGCACTGGCCTGAGGGCGCCGAAGCCGGCTTCTTTCGCGCGGAGGATGAGGTCTTTGTTATGGACGGACCACTCCGGCAACGGGCTGGGTGGATGCGACGGCGGAGGAGCGGCGACGCCCTGCCCGACCACATGCGTGCTCGAATGATGCACATGAAGTGTTTGTTAAAATGTCAGACATGGAAAGAGGAGGAGGAAGAAGAAGAATGACATGTGGGCCTCACTCGTCATAACGGTCAACATGACAGTCAAAATAAACAGAGTTGACGATTTCCGCCACGTCAGCCCTAACAAACGGGCCCCTTCTGTCATAAACGTGTTTAAATCGTCTAAAATGGCTATTTTATGAAAGTGGTAGTTTTTTGTCATAAAATTAGTATTAAACTGGAGTTTCCAGTCACTTTTTTGAATATGGTAGTTCAGTAAGATGATGACGTGAAATGTGGTAGTTTTTTTATCAAATACTCGAGGTGGCAAGCAATCTAGCCACTTAATCCAGTTTAAGACTTTGGTCGAAGAAGTTTGGAGAATTGCAATGGTTAGTTTTACTTCTAGAACTAGTCTGTGCTTCGAGATCATGTACCTCAAAGACGTTGGGGGGCTGAGGTCCTTCGCATATCGAGGGCACTGCTGCCATCACCACACAGCCCAAACCAAGACACTGAAATTACAAAAACGAGTGGAACACTTTTCGTGTCAAGGAGGAAAGAGAGGAGAGATTTAACAAGCAAGCCAAGCTAAAATCATCTCTATAGAGGATGTAGTAGATGTAAAAATAACTGATTTTTTACGTCATGAAGACACAAAAATGATGCTTCAACGGATGAGTAGATGCAAAACTAAATTACTTGAGTTTTCTCCGTAATGCAAAATAGGGCACCAAGTGATGCAAATTTGCATCACTTAGGTTGCTCAAGCAAATTACGTGCTGCCCCAATTGCCACATGAAATATTTCCACCGCGCGCCCGCTTCTCCACCCAACGACGGCCGCCGCTCGTCCGTCCTCCCCTGAGTCTGCCGCGACCCCAACGTCTCACCCCCGTCAACCCGGAAGGCCTCCGGAGGTCCCGCCGCCGTGCTGTTTTAGATCCGTCGCCGTGCGGAGTTTGGCCGATTCGGCTGTTGGCTGGAGCGTCGACACCGTGACGGCTACTGGTGCTCGTTGTTGTCGTCCGGCGTAGGTCGTCTTGCCGCCGGAGTTACCGCAGGCAGGTGCGCAATCGTCGCAAACGAGCCGAGCGGCCGCTGCTTCGGTCGGTGTCGCCTCGTTGAAATTACGGGCAGCCCCCGACACGCATGCGTCAACGAGGTGGAGGAGAGGCCTCTGTGACCGGCACGGCTCCCATCTTCTAATATTGATGATGATTTATTTTATGATTTTTTAGATGATTTATGATTTTAAGATGATTCTTGATTTATTTGAGATGATTTTGATGTTATTTGGTTCAAATATGTATGAAGTTGTGGAGCCGGTCCGTTAGTGCAAATACTATTTTACATCATTTGTTGGAGTTTATGATTTTTTATGATGATATAAAAAAACATTTTTTGGTGATGCAATTTTTACTTGAAGCATAACGTGGTGATGTGGGCAATGCTCAAAGATCACATGAGCAAGATCCGATTACGTATGAGTAACAATCATCGATAATAGGAGCCTCAAAACTGTAGATAGACAGCGTGAAACTCCTCTTGTAGGAGTATCACCTCGCTTCTCGGCAAGAAAATGAAAGAGTTAAATCTCGGTTAATTATGCTGGGCCGTTGATCTCGGGTTACTTGGGCCCACTGCCTATTATCGAAAGGAGAAGTGAGTGAACGACTCCGCCGTCGGCATTTGGCGGACTCGGAGTGAGGGGCAAGGTCTCAACGACGCAAGTCACCGTCGTCCTCCGCCTCCTGCCCGCCGTTGCTCGCCCGCGCCGCTGTCCTCAGACCTCAGTCCCGGCCTCGCGCAGTCGACCAGCCGGTCCCCGTCGTCCCTCATCCCCTCCCCCTTCGCAGATATCTGGGTGTGGCATCTGCCACTCAGGACTCAGGAGGCGACGCGCGCGCACCAGGTGTTCGGAGAAATGCGGCTCTGAAGCGTTTTCTCCTCCCTCTGGCCTCAGCGAGAGACGACACATCGTCAAGAATGACCTTTGGGTCTGTCATCGAGAGGAGCGTGGCGCGGCCACTCATGAGGCTGGTCACCATGGGCGGGCGGTGCGCCCATCCTGCAGCACCTCCACCCTGGAGGAAAGGCTACTGCACCGCACCAGCGATAACTGGTGCATCGTCAATGATGGCACGGCTCCGCCCACCATTGTCATGGGTGTCTCTGGGTAATGTCCTCGCGGTGCCTCCAGTATGTTGCCTTTGTTCCTGCGTACCTAGTGTGGTTGTTCATATGGGTTTTCGTGCTAACAGGAAGGTCTCTGAGCTCGTTGAGATACAGCCGGTGCTTTGAGATCATGTGCCGGTGGTAAGGCGGTTCAGTGGAGGTGGCACTGTCATTGTTGATCAGGGGACACTATTCATCACCTTCGTATGCAACAAGACTGATGTCGCTGGGTTGCAGCCGTTTCCTCGCGACATGCCAGCTGTATGGTAAAGTGTTTCATGTATTCAGCGAATTTCATCTCTGTGAAAATGGTATGTCCAATTAGCAGAGTATTTCATCACTTGCCACTTTAATTTTACAATGGAGTTGTTTTATTTTAGTCGATGAAACATTATCATTATTCCTAATCAGGCCTTTGATTATGCATTTGCGTCTACCATTTATATAGCGGTGTGCACTCACTATTCTTGAATTCCTGTACTGAACTTACTCAATCTTTCATCTTCTTTTTCCTCTATATTTTATTTTATTGTTTGTATTAAGGTCTCGAAATGTCTCAGGGTATCCCAGTGGGCATGTTTTGAATTTTGACTAGTTGCATCCCAAATCTGGAATCTACTAAACTGATCCATGTAGTCTGCGACTTTACATAGATTGATTAAAACTAATCCATGGAATCACATATGACATTTTATTTTTGAAAAGAGGGTTTTCCATCCGATTTCATTTGTCAGAAACCACCAAGTCTTTCAACTACTCCCTCCGTTCCTAAATATTTGTCTTTTTAGAGATTTCATATAGACTACCACATACGGATGTATATAGACATATTTTAGAGTGTAGATTCACTCATTTCGCTCCGTATGTAGTCACTTGTTAAAATCTGTAGAAAGACAAATATTTAGGAACGGAGGGAGTAGTACTAAACAGAAAACAAAAGACAGCACTCACTAGATATCCTAGAGCATCTAACCAGCTACAAGCTGAACATGGAATGAAATCCACTTGGGACTTCAGATCACCATCAGCAGATGCCCAGGAAGATAAAAAGCAATGTTTGAGACGCTGCTTATACTAATACAGTCAACCAACTAACAAGCCACAGAAAGAGTGAAAAGCAAAGCACATTTTTAACCAGCCATGACATTGAGCACAGCCATCTAAGACCGCAAATAACCAAGAGGAGCTGCTCCAACAGGGTCTTCGCACATGTTGACTTTCTTCAAATCTTCACCCTATCCGGAGCACACCAAAACGCCAGTCTTGGACTGCACGAAAGACTACATTTGCTCTCTGCTCTAGCATTCCTACCACCCACTTCAGCTTTCTTTGATTTTCCTGCTTTTTCTGCAAATGGTTCAATTATTTAGCCATCTGGCAATCATGTAGCTGAAAGCACTGAGTTGAGTAGTTCATACTTGTTTACCACCACCTTTTGGCGGCAGGTCTGGCATTGCTCAAAAGTCAAAACACCATGCAAAATTTAGTGCCAGCAAACAGCATTTCTCCCCAGGAATCGGCTTATTTCTGTCGAAACCCTGGCCGGTTAGCTTTGATCCCCAAGTGGTAGAATGACCGTTGAGTAAATCCCAGTCTTGCATATGTATGATGGCATTGTTATTACTTTTGTGATGACGGGCTGATCTGGGAAATTTCTGTTCTAATGAAAATAGGTGTTGATTTTAGAAAGTCAGAAACAGTGTCACTCGTTCAGTAATGGCCATCTCCAAACTAAATGCATAACTTATTTTTCAGGTGAGAAACCACACAGATTTCCCGTGCCGCGTACGGGTACATGCCATCACGGTCAGTCTTGACCGAGGGGATAACCGCGGCCCTTGGAGACCACTTTACGGTCCAACACACAGAGCTAGAAACAGCGCTGTCCGACCACGATGCCTTCTACGAAGGTGCTAACGCCGCAGGACTTACAAGACATCATCTCCAAAGAGTCCCCCACAGCACAGAGGGTTCACGGATGGCCACGGTGATGAAGATAACTGCTTGTTTTTGTGACATATGGCGATTTTTATGCCGCATGATGAACTCTAGCTTAGAGTTTAGGCGACACTCACTGCTGTCACGTGATGTAGACAAATCAATCAATCAATCAATCGGAAGTTGTAATTCCAATATTTTTGGCAGCCTTGATTAGGCTGTTGCCTGGTGAAAGTTGGTGATTCAAGACTCTGGGAACATGCTTGGTTGGCACGCCTGCGTCAATTAGTTTGGACCGGAGGGAGTATTTTTTTAAAAGAAAAACGCATTAGGTGGATGGATCCATGGTCCATTACCGGAAGGAAAAGTGAAGATTGCGAAGAAATATACGTACCCTCTAGTGCCGCATCCGAATCAGAGTGACCTCACCCTCTGCCGACCCAGACATTGTTGACTCTGGGGATCCGAAAGACGTATGGATTTCATCGACGTTTGGTCGTCGTGTTCACGGCCGGATCCACGGTCGCAGTCCTCTGTCACTCTCGTGGCGTCATGGCTCCTCCGAGTCTCAACCCCAAGCATGTTCGTCAGCCGGTACGCCGTACGTGCGCGCGCTTCTTTTTCGTCGCCCGCTAGCTGCCGCCCCGAGTCCGAGGGGAAAGTCAGATCGCCCAGCACGCCGCGTGATGCCGACTGCCCCGTCGTCCGCCCGTGCATGCAGGGATTGGACGGCGACTTCACACCCCCTGCTTGTGACTGACTGACTGACAGATAGGTCCTGTTCGATCTCTTCGTCCGTGTGTGGTATCCAGAATATACACCGGTCAAGGCACGTACAAGACTGCGACGGGCTCATCGAGCAGCTAGCCCATCTAATCAACGGTTTTATCACATTTGTGATCCTACGCTTGCTAGCTCCAACATTTTGTTTATTAAAAAGATCCAAAATTATTATAGAAGTTCATTAAATTTACTCTTTTGTGTCAAAAAAACATCTTATATTAAGTTACGGATAAAATACAAAGCACCTCAAATATAATAAAAATTACAGCGAGACCATTATACGACCGAACGGCCACCACCGCCACCAGAACGAGCCGCTATCGCCGCTCCTCTACAGGATTCGGCTTGACGTTGTCGATAACAACCGGGAAGTCTTTGTGCACGTATCCTAAGGACCAGTGACCCGTAGCTGCAGTCGTCTTTGCACCCTTGCATAAATTTGAAGCAACTGACACTAAATCTCATCGTCGCACATGCATGACTAGAAACCCTAGCCTCGCTGCCCCAAGTAGACGATAACAATCTACGCCGGAGCTCCATCAACCATATCCAGATGGACGAACTCAAGGAGGATCAGAGCGCTAAAGACAAACTCCGTGAAGAAGCATCAACATCCGCCCGAGCCCGCACTTGCTCGGACTAAAGAAAACCTAACCTAAACTAGTTCCCAAAGTGCAGGCATCGGGGTTTCCCACCCGTCACCGGTCACCAAGCTACGGACAGAAAGGAGACGAATTTACATGCTTGCCGACGAAGCCTAGAGAGGAGAGTTTGGCTTATCCACCGAGGGGAAGGCTAGCACCAGCATTTCGACTAAACCAATACACACCACCTCTATCATGTTGTTTTCTCACTACAGCAAACTTGTGCTCTGGTCTTCTTCCCTAATACGACAATGAAACATTGGTTCGACAGCTCGCCTTCCAAGGGGTGTGCCACCCACGTTGTTGTGAGCGATTTTTAGGTTGTCACAGGGTAATTTCAAATCGTACAAGTTTGGTCTTCTAGTATAGTTTTTATTACCGACATTTCTTTTTCGGGTAGTTAGTTTTTATAACTGGAATCAATGAAAACGAACGTTTGCATACAAAAAACGAATACGTTCCCCTTCTTCTTTTCTCGAGAGTAGACATTCCCCTTCTTATTTTGTGCAACCAGCAGATTTGTATCATGGGTGTAAAAATATACTTCATTCGTCCCATAATATAAGAACGTTTTTGACATTATATTAGTGTTAAAAACGCTCTTATATCATGAGACGGAGCTACTATGTTGAAAAAACAGATCAGAGCCATCACGCACGCACACACGCGACAAGAACTGAGACATGATTCCCCACATGATCGTTGATCCAAGGGCATGCACGCAACGCACACCACCGATCTCCGCCCATTTTACCGGGAAGCAATAATGGTGCCAGCAGGGTGGTCGATCTGGTCTACCAATTTCCATGCTGTGGAGTGTGGATGACAGTCATGCTGCCTCGGCGATCCATGGCCGTCAAGTCTCCAATCAACTGTGCGCGTGCGCGTCGCGGCTCGTTGTGTCACACTCCCGGCCGCCCGGCCACGATCGACGTCGCCGTCGTCGCCGCCGCAGTAATTGAACAGGCAGCAGCGCTCATTACGAGCGACGCCGACGCCGTAGTAATCGTACGTAGCGTACGTGCTCCCACCCACACGTGGAGTGGCGTACGTGCCGATCCATCGATCCGGCGGTGAACCGCGCGCACGGGCGCACGACATTCCGTCCCGGCCGGCCGCCAGCTCCACGTACGTCCGATCGCGCCTCGGCGCACGTAACGTGCCCGGCGACGGCTACGCGCATCCGCATCACTGTTCGCACTTCAACGACGTGGCGCTCAAAAGGGAGATCCCAACCGCCCGGGCTGAGCTTTCGCGATAAAAACACACGGCGAGGGGGCGCGGTCGCTGAGTCACGTCGAGAGCGACGTGCCGTGCGTGCTGGGTCGGATCGGCGATTTGACGCCGGCACAGTGCTCCGGTTAGCGACACTGGGCATCGGACGACACGCATCCTATGCTAGCTAGCTTTCTTGTCTCTCGCACCAACAGAAAATTGATCTCTCTTTTCTCTTTTCATTGTGAGATGCGACATTGAACTTTTGATGCAGCGAAAAATGGAAAAAGGTTGGATCGAGGATTTCGACTGATTTTTAGGGAGATGTTGACGACGGGCCGGCCGGGCTTGATCTTTTTTTCGCCGGAGTTGAGCTGGGCTGAGCTGAGAGCGGAGTGGAGCTGCAGAGGTATGGCTTAATTACACCTGTGGTTCACCGGGCGTGGCTGGCTAGCTAGTTCACCGCGCCCCCGCATTGCTTGATCCTTCGGGTCGTCGACTTGGCCGGGATGATCCGGATCCTCTTCGCCACACGGCAGAAGTCCCTGCGACACAACGGGCAAAAACCAACGACACGAGAATTCGGTAAGGAAATCAATGTCACAAGTGAACCGGTGTTCAAGTGTGAGGATTACTTACTTCCAGTTGAGGTCGCCGGCGAGGAGGAGGTCGTCCTCCATGTCCTCGTACGCCACGACGTGCCCGGGGACGGCATTGGAGAGGTCGAGCCCGTCGTCGTCGCCCTCGGCCGCGTCGTCCACGAACATGCGGCGGAGGGCGCCCGCGAGGCTGCGGTACCCGGTGTGGCCGCTGAGGTGGATGCGGTGGCAGATGCAGCGCCCGTCCAGGACCACGGTGACCGGCGGCACCACGCCCGCCGCCAGCGCGTCCTCCTCCCCTTGCCCTTGCTGCATCGACAGCCGCAGCAGCTTCCGCTGCTGGTCCGACGCCGGCGTCGCCGGGGGCCGCCGCTTGGCGTGCCGCTCGAAGCTGGAGCTGCTCGGCCCCGCGCCGCTGCCGCTGCCGCTGCCACTGCCGCCGCCGCTCATCATGGCCGGAACGGAACTGATCTTCGTTGGACTCGGTCGAACTCGCGGGCCGGCCGGCGGCCGGGGTTTGTGGTGGGCGGTTGCGTGTGGGGTTTAGTGGACTGGTCTTGATTGTCAGTTGTGTTCTTTTGCGGCGAAGTGCGGGAGGATTTATAGGCGGCCAAGCCGGCGATGGATGGATGATGGGACTGAGACTGAGCTCTAGCTACTAGCTAGGGTTGCAACTTCCTCCATTTAACAATTCACCGAAATATTCCTACACGTAAAAACGCTTTCACGTACGACTTTGTGCGACCAGCGAGCGCTGGCTGCCGTGCACCGGTGTATAACACCAACACCATGCCTAACAAATTCCTAGAACCTCTAGTAGAATAGCTCGTGCAAGCATTTGGCGCCACACGTTCTCAGAAGCACCAGTTCTACACGTGTTAGTTAACTCTGATACGTACCATGCATGATGAAGGGCAACTGGTACAAACAGCGAAACCCATGGAAAGAGCTGACATGGAAATCCTCCTAACAGCTTGATGAAATCGCCAAAGTGCCAGTGGGGTTGCTTGCGAGGTGAGAAAAGGAGAGCGACGACGGTACACACAAACACACACATATATATACACATCGTTATCTTGCGGAGCAACCCGAGGCACGGAGACATAAACAAGGCGCAGATCGGGCACAGCTTGGTGCTGTTGCTGGGCATAGATGGTCGTGTGCTCGCCCGGGGAGCGGAGCCCGGCCGCGCGCGCGTGCACGCGAGGGTTGAATAGTGGGAGCGGCGGACGCGGGGGTTTGTTCTCACGATCCGTGAGAAGCGACGTGGTTGCCGATCGGCCTGCTCGGCGTTTGACCCTCCGCCGGTCGCTCGGTCCTGCTGCCATGCATCTCGCCGCCATGCACGGCGCCCACCGTGCCATGCCACCACTACCCCCGTAGGGTACGTGGTCGTGTGCCCCCGGCCGTATCGTAGCGGCCGCGTTGGTTGGTTTGTTGGTTGATTGCTCGTGATCTCTCGCTCCGGCGCCCGGCCGGTACGTACGTGCCGGTGCATGCATGTGTGATAATGTGACATGGAAGCATGTTTTTTTTTTGTTTCTTTGCGGGGTGTGATATGGAAGCATGTGTGAGTAGTAACACCCGGCTTAATGACGGGGCAGAACGGCAGCTAGATGGATGGATGGTGGACGATGCTATTAGTGCGCACCGACAGTTAAGCGGAGTGATTCTGTTGCATGCCTAGTGGTACGTACGTGGTCTTTGTTTGGTGGAACAGTGCGGGGTAATAATGGAGCCTGACGCGCGTGTTTCTCTGCCTTGAGCTATTTTGTCCGCCCGGGACGACGAGGTGCTGTTCATGGGTAGCAGGGGGCAGGAGTTAAGCCATAGCTGCTCGGTTTCATCATTTATGCCTGTGCATGTGGACATGGACGCATGTAGACGTAGGAGGAGGAATGATGAGTGGTACGTACGTCCCTGCACTGCATGCATGGATGATGGATCGGATCCGGCGAGCGGCGTGCCTGCATGCCGCCTTGCCGGGGCTGCAGTGTACAGGCAGTGCCGAGTACGCACAGTGCGCGTGCACGTACGCCTGCGTGCACTGTGCGGAGACAGCTTAATTTGTTCCGCGCAAGCATCGGGAGGAAGACGCCGATCGAGCCGAGGGGCCGTGTCTTCGGTGATCTATGGCCCTTCTTCCGCTGTTTGTAGGTATGTACGTGTGGCCGCCCTTAGAGCATCTTCAACAGTATATTGCTGACCCGGTCTCTCAAACGCCCGAGAACGATCAAACACCCTTATTTTGCTGCGTCCGCAGTCATGTACCTCATATTCAGTCTTCATGTCCAGTAATCTACTAGATCAACAAACTAGGAACAGACATCGAAGAGGGCCTTGGATCACCGAAGACACCACCCATTGGCTTATTTTGCTATCTGGTACTCCCTCCGTTCACAATTGCTCTCTTCGTTTTTTTATACAACATCACTTCATACATTTTTTTTTCTAATTTTGATCCTTAATTTTAGCAACAAAATATGAGTTATACGCCACAAAAAGTATATCATTGAATTCGTATCTTCGATATGAATTCAGTGATATAATTTTTGCTCCGCCACAATCGGTTTCGTTTGTTAAATTTATAGTCAAATTTAGATCTCAGAAAACGCGGACACACTACATTATGGAATGAAGGTGGTAGAAGACTAGATTTCATCCGAACGGCATATAATTCAGACTTCAGCCAAACCTAATACAACCCATCTCTACTCCCCATAGATACTATATTCCATATCTAAACAAATGGTGACGCTTCTATTAAAAGAATTGTGAAGTTGTTTTTCCACTTCATCAGAGCTATGTGTTAGACCGAGGAGGCCATTGCCCCAGCTATAAACAAATATCTGGAGATTTTTCTTTTTGTTGGATGGCCTAGATGAGGATTTTTAGCCTTTGACATTTAAAACAATCATATTTTGTCTTGCCCCCACGACAGATTTTATCTAGCTCCGCCACTACAGGGGACTCGGGGTGTGGAGTGGACACAAGAGGGAGTGGAGTAGGCTGACGAATTGACTCCAGTCAAGGGTTCTCCGAATGGGGATATTTATGGGGGCAGGGGTGTGCCAAGCCGTCGTGGCGGACAAACCAGGGTGTGCCCAAGACGCCACATGTCTACCGTACTTTTGGGCTGGATATGAGGGATGCCGGATAGCCCAAGCATTTGAGGCCGGTTTGAGGCGTCAGGGTGGGTCTTTTTTTGACCGCACAGTAAAGGGTCCGCTCGCCTTGGTGTTTGAGACCGGTTTGAGGTGCCCAACTGCAGATGCTCTTAAGTGTCGTCGTTTTCTCCCAATTGCAAACCGATCTCAATGGGACGTACGTCTCTTTATTTACCACATCTTTAGTTAGGTATGTACATAATTTGAAGATAGAAAAACTAACCGCGTGAACTCTGATTTAGAAATTGATATCTAGCTAGTGCCGCCTTCCCTTGCGGCGGCGGGGAACCCTAGCTAGCACGGTCGTAGCCCCTCCCCTCCCCTCCCCTAATATCTCCTCGTCGTCACCGGAGGAGTGGCGGTGAAGCCGCGTGGCTCCCAAGAAGGTGGTGGCAACGCACCTCAACTGGCTTCGGCTTCCAGCCCCCTCCTCCCTGCCCGTCGACTTTCGCTACACCCTACGCCGACGCAACTCCATCGACCCTTGCTTCCCCTTCCCATGCCTTCGGCTGCTCCTACACCTGGCATCGGTGAGTTTCCTCGGCCCTCGTGTGCTCCAGCGCCAGATCTGACTCCCGTTAGCATCGCATGGTGATGGCAGCGTCGGATCCCAGGATGATGGGGGCGAGGCTCTTGGGCCGAGTCGAGCGCCCTTGTTGGCGCCACGACAACGCTCTTCCTCTTTCGATCTGCGGCCATGGCTCGGGGGTTGTGGTTCTCTTGGGGAGTTTTCTAGTGGTACCTCCCCAGTAGTGGCGACCCATGGTGGCGTCGACCTAGTGTTCATCGTGTGTTTGTGCTCTTGCGGTGGGCCCCTTGTCGGTGCGGCTCCGGCCCTGGCAGCCCTGGACCTACATTCTCCAGTGTCCATGGTTTTGTCGGTGTCCCTTCTTGAGCGGCACTAGCCCCGACACTGTGTACGTTACGTCTTCTTCGGTCCTCTTTGGCTTGCCGATTTCCTGGTGGCCTCGACCTCGGGAGCCTGGAATCCCCTTCGAGTTCCTGGATTGCCAGTGTCACCTGCCGCCGTCGCGTCCCCTGTGTTGTCCTTCCCGCCTGCCGCCTCCCCAACCCCAAGCACCTCGATGGTCCATCCCCTTTGTCATATCCGAGGCTCGCGCGTTCGACGCGGCTTCCCTTCTTGTGGTGGCAGTGTTCGACCCACATCTTGACCTCCGATTCCCAGTTCCTGATCCGACGGCTATAAAATTGTTCAGAGCTAGGCCACGGAGAAATCTCTGCTCGGCTTGCCGATGCTGACAGCAACGACTCTGGTTTGTGCCGTCCCCTCCTTGGAGGCGTTAGGAGTTGCCATGGCCTCTCTCTGCGCCCCTCTTGGAGCACCAGGGAAAGCCCTGGGTCTGATTCTTCGGATCAGACGACGATGGCGCCATGGCTTCGATATCATTATTGAAGGCGTCGTTTTGTGCGCTCCTGGTGTCCCCGTTGTTGGATTCTTTGATGGTCGATGTTGTGTCTGGATTTAGAAATTGACATCTAGGCGATAGCTAGGCGAGTGCTGCTATGCAGACGATACATGTTGGAGTCCACGGATCACGCACGATACTGCTGAACGATCCACGCACGATATGTTTAATCGAGTGGCTGTGTTGCACCTAGTTTTTTGCATGGATGGTTTGATTTGCACTATCGTCCAACATGTATCGTCTGCATAGCAGCACTCTAGCTAGGCGGTGGTCTCTTATTTAGAAATTGACATCCGTTCCAACTGCAACCGGGTGCATGATCGATGTTGTGTCTGGATTTCCCAAAGAAAAGAAAAGGCTGTAGTATGAATTCCCCGAGCGAGCGAGGGAGCGTGCCTGCATGCATGCCGCACCGCCGGGACCGGAGTGCTGAGCGTACAGATCTAGCTCATGCACAGTATGCCTGTACGCGCACTGCCGGGACTGCAGTGCGCCGGCAACTTTGTTCCGCAGAGTCGGAGAGGCGTCTAGAGGAGGGCCCGTGTCTTTCGCGATGGCCGTTGGGCAGTACGTACGTACATTGTGTGTCGTTTTCTCCCAAGTCGTGGCTTGCAAACCCATCTCAACGGGCCGGCCGCACTCGTCCGTCGGTACAGTACCTCTGTTGATTTACTATATATACACAGTGCTTCATTATTTTTGTGGGAACAATATTTGATTTCTACATGTAAGAGCATCTACAGCCGGACATGGCAAATCCGACCCCTCAAACATCCGCGGGCGCACATCCGCGAACAGTGACCGATCACGCATCAAGAAATGCATTCCACATCTGGATACCTCAAATTAGAACCCTCAAATCCATATTATTACATGCAACACAACGATCTTTGAGTGGAGCTTCGTCCGGTTCCGCTCCCCACTCGCCCGGCTCCGCTGTGGCCATGTCCGGCAGTAGGCTGCGCCCCTCAGAGTGTTGGTCCGGTCGCCGGCAAGGTAGAGTAGGGCCTGGGAGACAAGCTGGCTCACGGGACTCAAGGCCCCACCGTCTCCCATGCCCTATTCTTCCTCGTCGGAGCCCGGAACCCGTTGGTTGCCGGTGGACATCAGATCGATGACGGACTCATCCTGAGACGAGCCGCCGACGTCCACCACGATGCGGTTGCGGCGCCCGGACTGATGCGCCATACGGGGCGCCGGAGAATGCGACTCCGCCTCACCGACGTCCACCGCCGCGAGGGCTGCCACCGCTTCCCACGCCCGGTGCCTGGCCCGGCGGGCACGCCGTGCCATGTTCTCGTCAGACGAGGCCCATGGCATGCCCCGATGCTCGGCGCGCCAACGAAGGGGTTGCGCATCCGCCAAGGCATTTAGACGCCTGATGGACCGCACGGTCTCCGGCGAGGCAGCTATGGCTGGCCTAGTGTCGGATCCATGCGCCATTTGGGCGGAGGCAATGGATTTTCGATGGAAGGAGTCCGAGCGCTTTCGTGCATGTGCCTCCTCCCGGGCGTGTCAGAGCGCAAGCCGGACAGCCATCTCCTTTTTAGGGCCGTGTGGGATGAGCTCGGGGTCCACAGATCTGGAGGTGAAGTACTCGGATCCGCTGCCCGCCGTGCCGGAGACGGCCGGAAGGAGTTGGAGACGAGTTTGGGTGGCGGAGGGAAGTGAAGGGGAGTGGAGTGAAGTGTCTAGGGTTTGGTCCGAAGAGCGGATATGGAGGAATACATATGTGAGGTCGGGTGGGCCAGCATGGGTGAAGTCCGACGTGACGGGCGTGCCCGGACGTCCCCATATCCACCCCATATTTGGGCTGGTTATGAGGGGTACCGATCAGCCCGGGTATTGAAGGACTTTTTGAGGGGGCCGTCTGGGTAAAAAATCATGACCGAACAGTGAGAGGGCGGCCTGTCTGGCTATATGAAGCGGATTTGAGGCGCCTGACTGTAGATGCTCTAAGGGCAATTTCAACGCTGACTCCTAAAACAGACACACTATTTATTTGCGGACCGGAGAACTCTTCCACGAATACTGATGTAGAAGTCAGTCATCCAATCATGTCTTTTAGATGTGCTTCTATGCATATGCATGTCGTGGTGAGGAGAAAGAGAGGATGTCCTATGTCCGATAAGGTGGCTTTTGGTTGGCTAGACGGATGTTTGGACTCTTCCAAAGCCTCCAAATTTTACTTCTACTTTGGAAAACTTTGGATCTCTGGATAAGTGTCCGGACATTTACAGATAGCACCGGACGGCAAAAAATGTCTGGATTCCTGCAAAGAACATATGGGGGAGATTTGAGAGTCTGCAGACTGCATTCAAGATGCCATACAGGGTGTAGCTCCGCTTGTAACTATCAGCAGTTACCTACTTCCGTATGGAGTCCACACCCACCCAACGATAGGCCGGCGGTGGTCTCTGACTCCCTGGTTTTAGAAATGATAAACTAGCATGTTCCAGATGATCGATGTTGTGTCCGAGTTGTCTGAAAGGAAATGCCTCGTTTTCTTACAAAACAAGCTAGGCGCCCTCTCTTTTTTGCGCGACATGGGGTGCATGCACAAAGTGTCTCTCGCACGCATGGGAGTAGCTAAATCCATTATTCTATGCGTTTTCACGTGCACGGCGATAGATCTTGGCGAGAGAGAGGGGGGGAGAGAGAGATAGGTAGGTCGGTCTAGCTTTGTCCCAACGCCACCGGCTGCCGCTTTAGTGGCAGATTTGATGTTGTTTATTGACCTGAGAACACTGTGGCGGATTTGATGTTACTTATTCGCGCCACATGCGAGGTGCACGTACGCACGTCGCCTACGTCGTGGACCAGCTAAGCTGCAAGTGGTGGCTACAGTAGGAGTAGTTAAGACGGACGGATCGGATGTTGTGGCTCGTAGCTAGGCCGTACCACGTAGGACGTAGAACGTACTAGCAGCAGTAGTGTACCACGTTTTCCCTCTTCTTTCTCTGCAATCGTAGCAGTGCATGCACGTACCACGTGATGACGCCGGTGCTCGTTTTCATCTATACTACAAGCGGACCGGGCACGGTGTGCGTGGTTCTAATGTGGCCATCCAGGTCCAGCGTAGTCGTCGTCCGAGAGCTCCCGGAGTGCCCCCCAGTTAAGAACTGCCGCGCGCGCGCTCCATGCACGGACGCACCCGTGCTGGCGTGGCGGCGACCGCGCGCGAGCGGCGGAGAGAAACGCGCGGCGCGGCCAGCGTCCCGGGCGACGAGGCGGAGGCCGGGCGTGACCGGCGCGCGCATCGACGGTGTCCCCGCTCGTGCGCGCGCGAGCGCGCTTGGGATCTGGCGCCGCGGCGTGGTCGCGTGTGTTGCGTTGCGTTGCGTGCTCGGATCGCCACCGCTTCTCGCTGGCTGCATCGGTGCAAGATCGGTCCAGGGCGGTGACGGTGGCGGTGACGGTGCCGCCGGCCGGTGCCTATAGTTTTCTGAAACCCATGCGTTCGAGGGTGGTGCTCTTTTGCTTCCAGATTACTATGGCTAATTGGCTATCGCTTTTAACTTCTCTCTTCAAATCCCTGCAAAAAGAAAAACTTCTCTCTTCAGATAGCAGTTGTATGTCGAAACAAGTATATTGCAAAATTCACAGCCCAAAATGAAACAATTACTAAAACGAACAAACCAACAAATAGAAGCTCAAAAACTCAGAGCCGGTTCGTATGTTGCATTCTGAAATGTTCTTTTCATTATACTCCCGTCGTACTAAAATAAGTGTCTCAATTTTAGTACAATTTTATACTAAAATTAGTACAAAGTCTAAAAGAATTTAATATAACTTCATCTAATATATTCTATGATGGAAGCCAAGAGAAAGGCCAAAGAGATTCGAATGGGTCAACCTTCCGAATCTCACTTAATTGAATCTCCTACTTGAACTATAATTTCTATGCTATACACACCGTTCGGATCTGATGACCAAGAGGAAGAAAAGGGTAAAAAGGGCATCTACAATCACAATGACCAAATTTGCACCCTCAAACGTCTACGGATGCGTCCGTGCATATCTGCATTGAGCCCCTATATGTTTGTGCACGCACCTATGACTTTCACTTTCCCCCCAATATGTCCAATCATATGCATATGATTGGTTGGAATGGAGAGAGAGAAAAAAAAAATAAAGAACCAAGAAACATAATAGGTGGTCTGCAGTGGGCCAAATCCTATGTGGCATACTGCTCAGACACGCCTGGGCATCCTTGTATCCTCCCCAAATATGGGTTGGGTATGAGGGTTTGCGGTTAGCCCAAACATATGGAGACCAAATGGGGAGGGGGGGGATTGCGTGCTCTCTCTCTCTCTCTCTCTCTCTCTCTCTAGGGTGTTGATCGGGATGTCTACCTGGGCGCTTAAAGTGAGGATGAGGGGTCTGGTTGATGCTCTAATCAAGAGAAGGAGCGGCAGGCTGCTGACATGGGCTATGAGGAGCACGAGGGCACCTAAAAAATTGAATACCGCGGATTGCCAAAAGACCGAACCAACAACCGAGGGTCATGGTGTTGATCAAGACCATGCAAAAACCACATAAGAGCATCCACAACCAGATTTGGCTAATTTGACGTCCTATAAGACCATGGTATCCGTTTCAAGCCGCCATTGTCCACGCATGCAGTCATGCCCCTCATTTTTATCCCTATATGTCCGATCACATGCATATGATTGGTGAGGATGGAGAGCCAGAAAAAAAGGAAAGAATAAACAAAAATAGAAAGTGGTCTGGAGGGGCCAAATCCTATGTGGCACATTGCCCGAAATGCCCTGATGCCCTCGTACCATGTCCACATATGGGATGGATATGAGGGTTCACAGACAGCCCGAACATATGAGAACAATTTGAGGGGTCCGGTTGGGTGCCTTTTTTCCTTCTCTCTCATGTCTGGGCTGTGAGCGGGTTGTTCGCCAGACATATGAGAAGGATTTGAGGAGTCCGATTGTAGATGCTATAAGGTAATTATACTAGATGTTATTTGGTGAATCGCTAAAACCACATATTTTTGTCAATCCTAAACCTGACTAGTCATGCATATGCTCTTTTTAGCCTGGTGGAATATTAAATTGGACACACAAAACATCCGCACGCTATGGATAGGGGAGCTTTCATCCAACCCGGTGCATCAAATGTCCACCCCTTGTCCAATGGTGAGAGGATGGAGAGGAGATAGAGGAGGAAAAGTGGGGTTGTGGTGAGGGTCCATGTTTTTTTGTGGTGTGTCTGGACTCCACCAAACCACTTCTGCATTTTGGGTCCGATTTACGATATTTTGGGTATTTGTCTGTGTTTATGGACACTTGATGTAACCCTGTTTGGATGAACAAAAGTGTTCGAACTGTCTGGTCCAGACATTTAGAAGCGATTTGATGTAACCAACGTCATCTCCAACTTTAACCCCCCAAACAAGACACCGTATCTGTCCATGCAATGGTGGGGACCAGCCCACGGACACGGATGCGGGAGACAACCGTCCAATTGTGAGTTGCATATGTCCGGAGACATTTTGAACAACATTTACTGAAAGTAAACCAATTTGATGCAAATTTAACTAAGGCAACGATTTTTCATTCAAACTTGGATAATTTTTCAAAAAACCGGATGATTTTCATCTACCGGAGCACATGCATTACATTTTCAACATATTTCAACTAAACCCTATTCTAGTCTAGTCTAAATGATTGTCGGCTCCCATTTCCCACAACATGCCTTCCCCGGAAAATGAAGCTCTACCTCCGCGAAGTGGACAAGCGGCTTATCGGTCGACGATGATGAGCACGCCAAGCTTACCTTCACCAGGAGAAGGAGTGGCAGGCTGCTGACATGCGCCATGAGGAGCATGAGGGCACCTGAAAAATTGAATACCGCGTATTGCCAAAAAAAACCAAACCAACAACTGAGGGTCATGGTGTTGATCAAGACCATGCAAAAACCACCTAAGAGCATCCACAACCAGATTTGGCTAATTTGACGTCCTACAAGACGATGGTATCCGTTTCAAGCCGCCATTGTCCTCGCATGCAGTCATGCCCCTCATTTTTATTCCTTTATGTCTGATCACGTGCATATGATTGGTGAGGATGGAGAGCCAAAAAGAAAGGGAAAAATAAACAAAAAGAGAAAGTGGTCCGGAGGGGCAAAATCCTATGTGGCACATTGCCTGAAACAACCTGATGCCCTCGTATCATGTCCACATATGGGGTGGATATGAGGGGGCCCAGACAGCCTGAACATTGATACGTCTCCAACGTATCTATAATTTTTGATTGCTCCATGCTATATTATCTACTATTTTGGACATTATTGAGATTTATTATCCATTTTTATATTATTTTTGGGACTAACCTATTAACCGGAGGCCCAGCCCAGAATTGCTGTTTTTTTGCCTATTTCAGGGTTTCGAAGAAAAGGAATATCAAACGGAGTCCAAACGGAATGAAACCTTTGGGAACGTGATTTTCTCACCGAACATGATCCAGGAGACTTGGACCCTACATCAAGACACAAAAGAGGAGGCCACGAGGTAGGGGGCGCGCCTACCCCCCAGGCGCGCCCTCCACCCTCGTGGGCCCCCTGTTGCCCCACCGACGTACTCCTTCCTCCTATATATACCTACGTGTACCCCCAAACGATCAGATATAGAGCCAAAACCCTAATTCCACCGCTGTAACTTGTATCCACGAGATCCCATCTTGGGCTTGTTCCAGAGCTCCGCCGGAGGGGGCATCGATGACGGAGGGCTTCTACATCATCACCATAGCCCCTCCGATGAAGTCTGAGTAGTTTCTCTTAGACCTACGGGTCCATAGTTATTATCTAGATGGCTTCTTCTCTCTTTTTGGATCTCAATACAATCTTCTCCCCCTCTCTTGTGGAGATCTATTCGATGTAATCTTCTTTTTGTGGTGTGTTTGTTGGGACCGATGAATTGTGGGTTTATGATCAAGTCTATCTATGAATAATATTTTGAATCTTCTCTGAATTCTTTTATGTATGATTGGTTATCTTTGCAAGTATCTTCGAATTATCAGTTTGTTTTGGCCTACTAGATTGATATTTCTTGCAATGGGAGAAATGCTTAGCTTTTGGTTCAATCTTGCGGTGTCCTTTTCTAGGGATAGTAGGGGCAGCAAGGCATGTATTGTATTGTTGCCACCATCGAGGATAACAAGATGGGGTTTTCATCATATTGCATGAGTTTATCCCTCTACATCATGTCATCTTGCTTAAGGCGTTACTCTATTTTCATTAACTTAATACTCTAGATGCATGCTGGATAGCGGTCGATGAGTGGAGTAATAGTAGTAGATGCAGGCAGGAGTCGGTCTACTTGTCTCGGACATGATGCCTATATACATGATCATACCTAGATATTCTCATAACTATGCTCAATTATGTCAATTTCTCAACAGTAATTCGTTCACCCACCGTAGAATACCTATGCTCTTGAGAGAAGCCACTAGTGAAACCTATGGCCCCCGGGTCTATCTTCATCATATTAATCTTCCAATACTTAGTTATTTCCTTTGCTTTTTTACTTTGCTTTTATTTTACTTTGCATCTTTATCATAAAAATACCAAAAATATTATCTTATTATATCTATCAGATCTCACTCTCGTAAGTGGCCGTGTAGGGATTGACAACCCCTTACCGCGTTGGTTGCGAGGATTTATTTGTTTTGTGCAGGTACGAGGGACTGGCGCGTGGCCTCCTACTGGATTGATACCTTGGTTCTCAAAAACTGAGGGAAATACTTACGCTACTTTGCTGCATCATCCCTTCCTCTTCAGGGAAAACCAACGCAGTGCTCAAGAGGTAGCAAGAAGGATTTCCGGCGCCGTTGCCGGGGAGTCTACGCAAAAGTCAATATACCAAGTACCCATCACAATCCCTATCTCCCGCATTACATTATCTGCCATTTGCCTCTCGTTTTCCTCTCCCCTACTTCACCCTTGCCGTTTTATTCGCCCTCTCTCTCTATCCTCCCTCTCTTTCTCTATTTGCCTCTTTTTGCCCGCTTGCTTTTTGTTTGCTTGTGTGTTAGTTTGCTTGCTTGTCACGGTGGCTCAAGATAATACTAAATTGTGTGACTTTACCAATACCAACAACAATGATTTTATTAGCACTCCGATTGCTCCTCTTACCGATGCTGAATCTTGTGAAATTAATACTGCTTTGATGAATCTTGTCATGAAAGATCCATTTTCCGGCCTTCCTAGTGAAGATGCCGCTACCCATCTAAATAGCTTCGTTGATTTGTGTGATATGCAAAAGAAGAAAGATGTGGATAACGATATTGTTAAATTGAAGCTATTTCCTTTTTCGCTTAGAGATCGTGCTAAAGCTTGGTTTTCGTCTTTGCCTAAGAATAGTATTGATTCATGGAATAAGTGCAAAGATACTTTTATCTCTAAGTATTTTCCTCCCGCTAAGATCATCTCCCTTAGAAACGATATTATGAATTTTAAGCAACTTGATCATGAACATGTTGCGCAAGCTTGGGAGAGGATGAAATTAATGATACGTAATTGCCCTACTCATGGTTTGAATTTGTGGATGATTATACAAAAATTTTATGCTGGATTGAATTTTGCTTCTAGAAATCTTTTAGATTCGGCTGCGGGAGGCACTTTTATGGAAATCACTTTAGGAGAAGCTACTAAACTCCTAGATAATATTATGGTTAATTATTCTCAATGGCATACTGAAAGATCTACTAATAAAAAGGTGCATGCGATAGAAGAAATTAATGTCTTGAGTGGAAAGATGGATGAACTTATGAAATTATTTGCTAGTAAAAGTGTTTCTTCTGATCCTAATGATATGACCTTGTCTACTTTGATTGAGAATAATAATGAATCTATGGATGTGAATTTTGTTGGTAGGAACAATTTTGGTAACAACGCGTATAGAGGAAATTTTAATCCTAGGCCTTATCCTAGTAATCCCTCTAATAATTATGGTAATTCCTACAACAATTCTTATGGAAATTATAATAAGGTGCCCTCTGATTTTTAATCTAATATTAAAGAATTTATTACTTCGCAAAAGAATTTCAATGCTTTGATTGAAGAAAAATTTCTTAAGATTGATGAGTTGGCTAGGAACGTTGATAGAATTTCTCTTGATGTTGATTCTTTGAAACTTAGATCTATTCCACCTAAGCATGGTATCAATGAGTCTCTCAAAGCCATGAGAATTTCCATTGATGAGTGCAAAGAAAGAACCGCTAGGATGCGTGCTAAAAAAGATGCCTTTATAAGAGCGTGTTCCTCTAGTTCCTATGAAAATAAAGATGAAGATCTAAAAGTTATTGATGTGTCCCCTATTAAATCTTTGTTTTGCAATATGAATCTTAATAATGATGGGACTGAATATGATCCACCTTTACCTAGAAGGCGTTCCAAGAATTCAGAGTTTTTAGATTTTGATGTTAAAATTGATGAAAGTGGGATCGAAGAAATTAAAACCCTAGATGTTGCTAAAGCCACTATTTTGGATTTCAAGGAATTTAATTATGAAAATTGCTCTTTGATTGATTGTATTTCCTTGTTGCAATCCGTGCTAAATTCTCCTCACGCTTATAGTCAAAATAAAGCGTTCACTAAACATATCGTTGATGCCTTGATGCAATCTTATGAAGAAAAACTTGAATTGGAAGTCTCTATCCCTAGAAAACTTTATGATGAGTGGGAACCAACTATTAAAATTAAAATTAAAGATCATGAGTTTTATGCTTTATGTGACTTGGGCGCTAGTGTTTCCATGATTCCAAAGACTTTGTGTGATTTGTTAGGTTTCCGTGATTTTGATGATTGCTCTCTAAACTTGCACCTTGCGGATTCCACTATTAAGAAACCTATGGGAAGAATTAATGATGTTCTTATTGTTGCAAATAGGAATTATGTGCCCGTAGATTTTATTATTCTTGACTTAGATTGCAATCCTTCATGTCCTATTATTCTTGGTAGACCTTTCCTTAGAACGATTGGTGCAATTATTGATATGAAGGAAGGAAATATAAGATTCCAATTTCCGTTAAGGAAAGGCATGTAACACTTTTCTAGAAACAAAATTAAATTACCTTATGAATCTATTATGAGATCCACTTATGGATTGCCTACCAAAGATGGCAATACCTAGATCTATCCTTGCTTGTTATGCCTAGCTACGGGCGTTAAATGATAGCGCTTGTTGGGAGGCAGCGCAATTTTATTTTCATTCCTTGCTTTTTGCTACTGTTTAGTAATAAATAATTTATTTAGCCTCTGCTTAGGTTGTGTTTTTTGTGTTTAATTAGTGTTTGTGCCAAGTAGAACCGTTGGGAAGACTTGGGGAAAGTCTTGATATCTTGCTGTAAAAAACAGAAACTTTAGCGCTCACGAGAACTGCTGCCATTTTTATTTGGAAAGTGATATTTAGTTAATTATTTTTTAAGATGATTAATAAATAAATTCCTCACGTCCAGCAATTTATTTTAGAATTTTTGGGCTTCCAGCTCTTGCGCTAGCTACAGATTACTACAGACTGTTCTGTTTTTGACAGATTCTGTTTTTTCGTGTGTTGTTTGCTTATTTTGATGAATCTATGGCTAGTAAAATAGTCTATAAACCATAGAGAAGTTGGAATACAGTAGGTTTAACACCAATATAGATAAAGAATGAGTTCATTACAGTACCTTGAAGTGGTCTTTTGTTTTCTTTCGCTAACGGAGCTCACGAGATTTTCTACTTTAAGTTTTGTGTTGTGAAGTTTTCAAGTTTTGGGTAAAGATTTGATGGATTATGGAACAAGGAGTGGAAAGAGCCTAAGCTTGGGGATGCCCATGGCACCCCCAAGATAATCTAAGGACACCTAAAAGCCAAGCCTTGGGGATGCCTCGGAAGGCATCCCCTCTTTTCGTCTACTTCTATCGGTAAGTTTACTTGGAGCTATATTTTTATTCACCACATGATATGTGTTTTGCTTGGAGCGTATTGTATTATTTGAGTCTTTATTTGTTAGTTTACCACAATAATCCTTGCTGTACACACCTTTTGAGAGAGCCGTACATGATTTGGAATTTGCTAGAATACTCTATGTGCTTCGCTTATATGTTTTGAGTTATATAGTTTTGCTCTAGTACTTCACTTATATCTTTTAGAGCACGGTGGTGGATTTGTTTTGGAGAAACTATTGATCTCTCATGCTTCACTTATATTATTTTGAGAGTCTTAAATAGCATGGTAATTTTCTTAAATAATCCTAATATGCTAGGTGTTCAAGATGAATAAATTTTTTCTTATGAGTGTTTTGAATACTAAGAGAAGTTTGATGCTTGATGATTGCTTTGAGATATGGAGGTAATAATATCAAAGTCGTGCTAGTTGAGTAGTTGTGAATTTGAGAAATGCTTGTGTTGAAGTTTGCATGTCCCGTAGCATGCACGTATGGTAAACGTTGTGTAACAAATTTGAAACATGAGGTGTTATTTGATTGTCTTCCTTATGAGTGGCGGTCGGGGACGAGCGATGGTCTTTTCCTACCAATCTATCCCCCTAGGAGCATGCGCGTAGTGCCGAGGTTTTTGATGACTTGTAGATTTTTGCAATAAGTATGTGAGTTCTTTATGACTAATGTTGAGTCCATGGATTATACGCACTCTTACCCTTCCATCATTGCTAGCCTCTTCGGTACCGTACATTGCCCTTTCTCACATTGAGAGTTGGTGCAAACTTCGCCAGTGCATCCAAACCCCGTGATATGATACGCTCTTTCACACATAAACCTCCTTATATCTTTCTCAAAACAGCCACCATACCTACCTATTATGGCATTTCCATAGCCATTTTGAGATATATTGCCATGCAACTTTCCACCATTCCGTTCATCATGACACATTCATCATTGTCACATTGCTTAGCATGATCATGTAGTTGACGTAGTATTTGTGGCAAAGCCACCATTCATAATTCTTTCATACATGTCACTCTTGGTTCATTGCATATCCCGGTACACCGCCGGAGGCATTCATATAGAGTCATATCTTGTTCTATGTATCGACTTGTAATCATTGAGTTGTAAATAAATAGAAGTGTGATGATCATCATTCATAGAGCATTGTCCCAAATAAAAAAAAGAGAAAGGCCAAATAAAAAAATATAAAGAAGGGACAATGCTACTATCCTTTTTCCACACTTGTGCTTCAAAGTAGCACCATAATCTTCATGATAGAGAGTCTTTTGTCTTATCACTTTCATATACTAGTGGGAATTTTTCATTATAGAACTTGGCTTGTATATTCCAACAATGGGCCTCCTCAAGTGCCCTAGGTCTTCGTGAGCAAGCAAGTTGGATGCACACACACTTAGTTTCTTTTGTTGAGTTTTCATACATTTATAGCTCTAGTGCATCTGTTGCATGGCAATCCCTACTCCTTGCATTAACATCAATCGATGGGCATCTCCATAGCCCATTGATTAGCCTCGTTGATGTGAGACTATCTCCTTTTTTGTCTTCTCCACATAACCCCCATCATCATATTCTATTCCACCCATAGTGCTATATCCATGGCTCGCGCTCATGTATTGCGTGAAAGTTTATAGGTTTGAGATTACTAAAGTATGAAACAATTGCTTGGCTTGTCATCGGGGTTGTGCATGATGAGAGCATTCTTGTGTGATGAAAATGGAGCATGACTAAACTATATGATTTTTTAGTGATGAACTTTCTTTGGCCATGTTATTTTGAGAAGACATAATTACTTAGTTAGTATGCTTGAAGTATTATTATTTTTATGTCAATATGAACTTTTGTCTTGAATCTTTCGGATCTGAATATTCACACCACAATTAAGAAGAATTACATTAAAATTATGCCAAGTAGCACTCCGCATCAAAAATTCTGTTTTTATCATTTACCTACTCGAGGACGAGCAGGAATTAAGCTTGGGGATGCTTGATACGTCTTCAACGTATATATAATTTTTGATTGCTCCATGCTATATTATCTACTGTTTTGGATATTATTGGGCTTTATTATCCACTTTTATATTATTTTTGGGACTAACCTATTAACCGGAGGCCTAGCCCAGAATTGTTGTTTTTTGCCTATTTCAGGGTTTCGAAGAAAAGGAATATCAAACGGAGTCCAAACGGAATGAAACCTTCGGGAACGTGATTTTCTCACTGAACATGATCTAGGAGACTTGGACCCTACGTGAAGACACAAAAGAGGAGGCCATGAGGTAGGGGGCGCGCCTACCCCCCCCCCCCGGCGCCCCCCCCCCGCCCTCGTGGGCCCCCTGTTGCTCCACCGACGTACTCCTTCCTCCTATATATACCTATGTACCCCCAAACGATCAGATATAGAGCCAAAACCCTAATTCCACCGCTGTAACTTGTATCCACGAGATCCCATCTTCGGGCTTGTTCCAGAGCTCCGCCGGAGGGGGCATCGATGACGGAGGGCTTCTACATCATCACCATAGCCCCTCCGATGAAGTCTGAGTAGTTTACCTCAGACCTACGGGTCCATAATTATTAGCTAGATGGCTTCTTCTCTCTTTTTGGATCTCAATACAATGTTCTCCCCCTCTCTTGTGGAGATCTATTCGATGTAATCTTCTTTTTGCGGTGTGTTTGTTGAGAACGATGAATTGTGGGTTTATGATCAAGTCTATCTATGAACAATATTTGAATCTTCTCTGAATTCTTTTATGTATGATTGGTTATCTTTGCAAGTCTCTTCGAATTATCAGTTTGGTTTGGCCTACTAGATTGATCTTTCTTGCAATGGGAGAAGTGCTTAGCTTTGGGTTCAATCTTGCGGTGTCCTTTCCCAGTGACAGTAGGGGCAGCAAGGCACGTATTGTATTGTTGCCATCGAGGATAACAAGATGGGGTTTTCATCATATTGCATGAGTTTATCCATCTACATCATGTCATCTTGCTTAAGGCGTTACTCTGTTTTCATTAACTTAATACTGTAGATGCATGCTGGATAGCGGTCGATGATTGGAGTAATAGTAGTAGATGCAGGCAGGAGTCGGTCTACTTGTCTCGGGCATGATGCCTATATACATGATCATACCTAGATATTCTCATAACTATGCTCAATTATGTCAATTGCTCAACAGTAATTCGTTCACCCACCGTAGAATACCTATGCTCTTGAGAGAAGCCACTAGTGAAACCTATGGCCCCCGGGTCTATCTTCATCATATTAATCTTCCAATACTTAGTTATTTCCTTTCCTTTTTACTTTGCTTTTATTTTACTTTGCATCTTTATCATAAAAATACCAAAAATATTATCTTATCATATCTATCAGATCTCACTCTTGTAAGTGGCCGTGTAGGGATTGACAACCCCTTACCACGTTGGTTGCGAGGATTTATTTGTTTTGTGCAGGTACGAGGGACTGGCGCGTAGCCTCCTACTTGATTGATACATTGGTTCTCAAAAACTGAGGGAAATACTTACGCTACTTTGCTGCATCATCCCTTCCTCTTCAGGGAAAACCAATGCAGTGTTCAAGAGGTAGCAAACATATGAGAACAATTTGAGGGGTCCGGTTGGGTGGCTTTTTTGCTTCTCTCTCATGTCTGGGTTGTGATCGGGTTGTTTGCCAGACATATGAGAAGGATTTGAGGGGTCCGATTGTAGATGCTATAAGGTAATTATGCTAGATGTAGTTCCGATTGTAGATGCTATAAGGTAATTATGCTAGATGTAGTTTGGTGAATCGCTAAAACCACCTATTTTTGTCAATCCTAAACTTGAGTGGTCATGCATATGCTCTTTTTAGACTAGTGGAATGTTAAATTGGACACATAAAACTGTTGGGGAACGCAGTATTTCAAAAATTTTACCTACGATCACGCAAGATCTATCTAGGAGATGCATAGCAACGAGAGGGGAGAGTGTGTCTACGTACCCTCGTAGAACGAATGCGGAAGCATTTGTTGGGGAACGCAGTAATTTAAAAAAAATTCCTATGCACACGCAAGATCATGGTGATGCATAGCAACGGGAGGGGAGAGTATTGTCTGCGTTCCCTCATAGACCGTAAGCGGAAGCGTTATGACAACGCGGTTGATGTAGTCGTACGTCTTCACGATCGACCGATCTAGCACCGAAGGTATGGCACCTCCACGATCTGCACATGTTTGGCTCGGTGACGTCCCGCGAACTCACGATCCAGTAGAGCTTCGAGGGAGAGCTTCGTCAGCACGATGGCGTGATGACGGTGATGATGTTGCTACCGGAATAGGGCTTCACCTAAGCACCGCTACGATATTACCGATGTGGATTATGGTGAAGGGGGGCACCACACACGGCTAAAGATCAATGATCAACTTGTGTGTCCATGGGGTGCCCCCCTTCCCCGTATATAAAGGAGTGGAGGAGGGGGAGGGGGCCGGCCTCTCTAGGCGCACCCGAAGGGAGTCCTACTCCCACAAGGAGTAGGATCCCCCTTCCCGTTGTTGGTTCTAGGAGAGAAGCAAGGAGGAGGAAGAAGGAAGGAAAGGGGGGCCCGGCCTCCTTCCCAATTCAGATTGGGCTTGGGGGGCGCGCCCCCTCCTTTGCCTCTTTTCCCTCTCTTCCACTAAGGCCCAATAAGGCCCATATACCTCCCGGGGGGTTCCGGTAACCTCCCGGTGCTCCGGTATACTCCCGTTTTCACCCGGAACCATTCCGATGTCCAAACATAGGCTTCCAATATATTGATCTTTACGTCTCGACCATTTCGAGACTCCTCGTCATGTCCGTGATCAAATACGGCACTCCAAACTACCTTCAGTACATCAAAACACATAAACTCGTAATACCAATCATCACCGAGCGTTAAGCGTGCTGACCCTACGGGTTCATGAACTATGTAGACATGGCCGAGACTCGCTTCCGGTCAATAATCAATAGCGGAATCTGGATGCTCATATTGGTTCCTACATATTCTACGAAGATCTTTATCGGTCAAACCGCATAACAACATACATTGTTCCCTTTGTCATCGGTATGTTACTTGCCCGAGATTCGATCGTCGGTATCTCAATACCTAGTTCAATCTCGTTACCGGCAAGTCTCTTTACTCGTTTCATAATGCATCATCCCACAACTAACTCATTAGTCACAATGCTTGCAAGGCTTATAGTGATGTGCATTACCGAGAGGGCCCAGAGATACCTCTCTGATACTCGGAGTGACAAATCCTAATCTCGATCTATGCCAACTCAACAAAAACCATTGGTGACACCTGTAGAGCACCTTTATAATCACCCAGTTACGTTGTGACGTTTGGTAGCACACAAAGTGTTCCTCCGGTATTCGGGAGTTGCATGATCTCATAGTCATAGGAACATGTATAAGTTATGGAGAAAACAATAGCAACAAACTAAACGATCATCGTGCTAAGCTAACGGATGGGTCAAGTTAATCACATCATTCTCTAATGATGTGATCCCGTTAATCAAATGACAACTCATGTCTATGGTTACGAAACATAACCATCATTGATTCAACGAGCTAGTCAAGTAGAGGCAAACTAGTGACACTCTGTTTGTCTATGTATTCACACATGTACTAAGTTTTTGGTTAATACAATTCTAGCATGAATAATAAACATTTATCATGATATAAGGAAATAAATAATAACTTTATTATTGCCTCTAGGGCATATTTCCTTCAGCATTTAGTAGCGCGGTTGATGTACTCGAACGTCTTCACGATCCAACCGATCCAAGTACCGAACGCACGACACCTCCGCGATCAGCACAAGTTTAGCTCGGTGACGTCCCTTGTACTCTTGATCCAGTTGAGACCGAGGGCGAGTTTCATCAGCACGACGGTGTGGTGACGGTGAGATGAAGTTACCAATGCAGGGCTTCGCCTAAGCACTACAACGATATGACCGAGGTGTGTGTCGGCGTTCTGGGAACGGGGGTCCCCAGACTTGCCTGCCTGCGGCCTGCGGCGTGGCGCAATGGGGGCCCAACATGGCCCATCTTCATCAACTCAAGACTCAAGACCCTCGCGAGGGGCCAAGCCTCGCGAGGCGGACGACACGACACCTCCTCAAGCGCAGCCTCATCAGGCTGGCTCGCGAGGAGGCGGAGAGTTCAAGGCGGGGTACCTCGCGAGGTGCCCGTGACGTAAGCCGTGACGACTCAGGACACCAGGCGGGCGCCAGCATGCGCAGCGTCCTTCTTTTCTCTTTGGTGCAAAGGGGGCAAGGGCAGCCGCGGAGTACCGAGGCATCAGGCAAAGGTTACCGTTTCGGTGCAACGAGACCAAGACCAGGAGGACTACGAGACGGAGGTCACCATGGAGCCCAGCGCGGCGTCATCACCAGAGCCTTTGGCAGGCGAAGACTGCTTTTGTCAGGATAGATGTACTCGCTGTCCCCCTTCAAATTAGCCCGCCATTGTTGGCTCCCTTCCCGCTCAATATTTGGGAAGAGGACCAGGGCCTCTATAAATAGGACTAGCCACCCACATAGCAAGGGGTTCGGTTCGATCAGTTTTAGATTGGTAGGAAGCAGAGAGAGAGAGAAGGGTGGCTGAATTCCCCCTAGCAGTTCATTCCCCCAGCCAAGAACGGACCCTCGTGAGGCTGTTCTTCCTTGTATTGTTCATCATCACCAGCCCCAAGAGGCAATCCACCAACCACACACTGTAGTAGGGTATTACACCACAACGGTGGCCCGAACCAGTATAAATCTTGTGTCTCTTGTGCATTTCTTTTAGTAGTTTAGATCCTTGGGAGACGGAGAGGTTGAAGGCGTGATCTCCGCGCGCACCCCAGTGTTCGAACCTTAAGGGTCTGCCGGAACCCACAAATCCGACATTTGGCGCGCCAGGTAGGGGTGCGCCGGAATTCGTCTTCCACCACTCTGCTCCCCTCCGACCGTCGCGTCCATGTCTGACGCTCGTCGGGCCCACGCCAAGCACCCGGCCGCCCTTGCCTCTCGCGCCGCCCAGACGGCCCCCGTCGGTGGGCGTCCTCATCGTTCCCCGTCGCCCGCCGTCAACACCGCCACCGGCCCGGCGGGAAATGAGCGGCGAGCGCCACCCCAGCATCCGCCTGCAGGGCGGAGTAACTGCACCGCAACATCGACGCCTCCGGTCGTTGCGGCCCTCCTGGGCGGCTCGCAGGCGCCGCCCACGAGTCGCCACGTCAAGCCTTTTGCCCGCCGGGTTAACACCGCTTCTGCATGGCAGGGGCTACCCCGGACCGGGCGGCGCACGAGGTCGGCCTGACCTTCAGCTCGGAGGACCACCCCACCAACCCGGTCGGCTCGGGCGTGCTCCCCCTACTGTGTACTCCCACTATCTGCTAGGTGGCCGTCACCAGGACCCTCGTTGATGGCGGCGCGGGCCTCAGCGTGCTTTCGGTCGAGACTTTCAGCCTCCTCCGCGTACCTCGGGAGCGGCTGCGACCCAGTCGATCCTTCTCGGGTGTTGGGGGCGGATCATCCGATTCCCTGGGACAGATCCGGCTCCCGGTAACCTTCGGCACCTACGACAACTTTCGCACGGAGATGGTCGACTTCGACATCGCCCCCATCGACCTCCCTTACAATGCCATCCTCGGCTACCCGACACTGGCTCAGTTCATGGCCGCCACGCACCCGGCGTACAACCTCATGAAGATGCCCGGGAGCAGCGGTACCATCGTCGTGCACGGGGACACCGGGGACGCCCTGCAAGTACTCAAGCTCGCCTTCAGGACGGCGGCATCAGCACGGCCCGTCAATGAGGAGGCCCCTGAGCCCAAGGGGGCTGCTCCCGCCAAGAAGAAGCAGTTGTTCACCCAGGACAAAGCAGAAACCAAGCAGGTACCCGTCAACGAGGACGGGTCCTCCAGTGCCACTTTCACCATAGGCGCCAACCTTGAGCCTGAGCAGGAGGAGGCCTTGGTCAAGTTCCTGTGCGCGAATAAGAAGGTATTTGCTTGAGAGCCCGATCAGCTGGCGGGGTCCCCAGAAGTGTCATCGAGCACCACCTCAACGTGTGCCCAAATGTGCGCCCCGTGAAGCAGAAGGCCAGGCGGCAGTCCACGGAGAAGCAGGCTTTCATTGCCCAAGAGACCCGCAAGCTAGAGGCCGCCGGGGTCATTCGTGAGGTCCGATACCCAGATTGGTTGGCCAACCCTGTCGTTGTGCCCAAGAAGGGGGGGAAGGAACGCATGTGTGTCGACTTCACCAACCTCAACAAGGCATGCCCGCAAGATCCGTTTCCGCTCCCCCGCATCGACCAGATCGTCGATTCCACTGCGGAGTGCGATCTGCTATGCTTCCTGGACGCCTTCTCCGGGTATCACCAGATCAAGATGGCAGTGGAAGACGTTGAGAAGACCGCTTTCTTGACCCCGTGCGGGGTATACTGCTATACATGCATGCCGTTCGGACTGCGTAACGCAGGGGCAACCTTTCAGCGGCTGATGCACATCACCTTGGGCCCGCAGCTCAGAAAGAATGTCGAAGCCTACGTTGATGACATTGTAGTAAAATCTTGGGAGGCCAAGACCCTGATACAAGACCTGGAGGAGACCTTCGCGAGCCTCGACGCAGTAGACCTGCGGCTCAACCCAGAGAAATGTGTGTTTGGCGTCCCATCGGGCAAGCTTTTGGGATTCCTCGTGTCCCATCGTGGCATCGAGGCCAACCCCGAGAAGGTCAAGGCGGTCGAGGACATGAGTCCACCAAAGACCCTCAGAGAAATGCAGAAGCTCACTGGGCGCGTGACCGCACTAGGGCGCTTCATCTCCAAATTGGGGGAGCGAGCGTTGCCTTTCTTTCAGCTGATGAAGAAAAAGGGGCCCTTTGAATGGACTGAAGAGGCAGATAAGGCGTTTCAAGATCTCAAGAGGTACCTGACCAGTCCCCCAGTCATGGTGGCTCCGCGCCCTCAAGAGCCCCTGCTACTGTACCTCGCCGCCACACCCTACTCCGCCAGCGCAGCCTTGGTGGCGGTTAGGGAGGAGCGCCAAGTCAAGACCGCAGTGGCAGCCCGAGGCAAGACAAAACGGGAACAAGGGAAGCCTGCAGAAGCCACAACCGCAGTTGAGGAGGATCAGCTGCCGAAGAATGCACCGGAGGCAGGAGAGGCCGCACGATCAGATGGTCCACCTCCCGAGGCCAGGTCGCCTCGTGAGGCGCCCTTACCTCCCGAGGGCGCGGCAACCCCAGATGCTCTCAGCCTTGTTGAGCACCCAGTTTACTTCGTTAGCACGGTGCTACGCGACACGAGGGCACGGTACCCAATGCCTCAGAAGCTCCTCCTCGCGCTACTGGTAGCCTCGCGCAAGCTGCGTCACTACTTCCAGGCTCATCCCATCAAAGTCGTCTCATCATAGCCCCTAGAGAGAGTGCTTAGGAGCCCTAACTCAGTCGGAAGGGTCGCCGAGTGGAACATAGAGCTGCAGGCGTTTCAGCTCGAGTTCAGCACAACTAGGGTCATCAAAGGAGCAGCATTGGCAGATTTTGTGGCAGAATGGACGGAGGCACCAGGCCTCAAGGCCGACGAGGATCGGTCCCTCTCCCCGGGGAGCGAGGCGCCAGAAGGCTGGGTCATGCACTTCGACGGGGCGTTCTCCAGGCATGGCGCTGGGGCTGGGGCGGTACTTATATCGCCCACTCAGGACAAGCTCTACTATGCTGTACAGCTCTGTTTCCAGCAAGGCGAAAATGTCTCCAACAACATAGCGGAGTATGAAGGTTTAATAGCGGGCTTGAAGGCCGCAGCTGCCCTGGGGGTGAAATGCCTCACCATCAAGGGCGATTCGCAGCTCCTTGTCAATTTCTCCAACAAGGTGTACGAGCCGAAAGATGAGCACATGGAAGCCTACCTTGCGGAGGTCCGCAGGATGGAGAAGCAGTTCTGGGGGTTGGAGTTGCAGCATGTGCCCCGTGGCACCAATCAGGAGGCCGACGACATCGCCAAACGGGCGTCCAGGTGGTTACCTCAGGAGCCTGGCGTCTTCGAGGAGCGGCTCTTCAAGCCCTCAGCCCTGCCGCCATTGTCAAACACGGCTCAGCCTCGGGAGGAGCTCCCCCAGCCACCTGCCTCAGGAGCCCCGGTCTGTGGCCCGGTCTCAGGAGCACGCCTGCTCCTGACGATGGAACCTCAGGAGGGGTGCTGGATCACGGAGCTGTAGAGTTACTTAACACAAGGGACCCTGCCGAAGAAGGAGGAGGAAGCGGAGCGTGTGGCACGGCAGGCCATGGCATACTGCATCAAGGATGGAGAGCTCTACCAGAAGCGACCAAACGATGTATCCCTGCGCTGCATCTCCAGGGAGCAAGGGAAGGAACTGCTGGAAGATATACACGGCGGAGACTGTGGACATCATTCATCATCACGGACCCTCGTCGGCAAGGCATTCCGCAGTGGGTTTTATTGGCCCACCGCACTCAATGACGCCGTCGAACTGGTGAAAGCTTGTGAGGCCTGCCAGTTCCACGCCAAGCAAATCCATCAGCCGGCAGGGGGCCTGCAGACTATACCCCTTTCGTGGCCATTCGCAGTCTGGGGGCTGGATATCCTGGGCCCGTTTCCTCGGGCGCCAGGGGGCTACCGCTACCTCTACGTCGCCGTGGACAAGTTCACCAAGTGGGCTGAAGTAGAGGCCGTCCGCACCATCCCCGCGGGCTCCGCGGTCAAGTTCATCAGGGGCATCGTGAGCCGGTTCAGGGTGCCGAACCGCATCATCACAGACAACGGTTCGCAGTTCACCAGTAACCTCTTCAAAACATACTGTGCTAACCTTGGAACGCAGATATGCTACGCTTCGGTGGCGCACCCCCGAAGAAACGGCCAGGCTGAGCGAGCCAACGCAGAGGTCCTGAGGGGCCTCAAGACTAGGATGTTCAAGAAGAAGCTGGAGGCCTGTGGCAGAGGTTGGTACGACGAGCTTCAGTCCATGCTGTGGTCCATCCGCACCACCGCGACCAAGCCAACTGGGGAGACCCCATTCTTCCTGGTCTACGGAGCGGAAGCAGTCCTCCCTCACGAGGTCAGACGTCGCTCCGCGCGGGTCCTGGCGTTCGACGAGGCGCAGCAGGATGCCATGCGGGGGATGGACCTCGTGTTGGGGGAGGAACGTCACCGGGAGGCCGCGCTGCGAGCGGCGAGGTATCAGCAAGCGCTGCGGCGATATCACTGCCGCAACATCCGCCCCAGGACTCTTGAGGTAGGGGACCTCGTGCTCAGGCGGGTCCTCTCCAGGGAGGGATTGCACAAACTCTCTCCCATGTGGGAGGGCCCGTTCAAGGTTGTTCATGTTTCCAGGCCCGGGTCCGCGCGCTTGGAGACTAAGGAGGGAGTGCCGATCCAGAATGCGTGGAACATCCAGCACCTCTGGAGGTTCTACCCCTGAGAAGGCCCAGAGCCCGTGAAGCAAGGCGAGTGCCTGTGAAGATCATCTCTTTTTGGAAAGGCCCAGAGCCTGTGAAGCAAGGCGAGTGCATGTGAAGATCATCTCTTTTTGGAAAGGCCCAGAGCCTGTGAAGCAAGGCGAGTGCCTATGAAGCTATCGCGTTACGGAAAAGGCCCAGAGCCCGTGAAGCAAGGCGAGTGCCTGTGAAGATCATCTCTTTTTGGAAAGGCCCAGAGCCTGTGAAGCAAGGCGAGTGCATGTGAAGATCATCTCTTTTTGGAAAGGCCCAGAGCCTGTGAAGCAAGGCGAGTGCCTATGAAGCTATCGCGTTACGGAAAAGGCCCAGAGCCCGTGAAGCAAGGCGAGTGCCTGTGAAGATCATCTCTTTTTGGAAAGGCCCAGAGCCTGTGAAGCAAGGCGAGTGCCTGTGAAGATCATCTCTTTTTGGAAAGGCCCAGAGCCTGTGAAGCAAGGCGAGTGCCTGTGAAGATCATCTCTTTTTGGAAAGGCCCAGAGCCTGTGAAGCAAGGCGAGTGCCTGTGAAGCTATCGCGTTACGGAAAAGGCCCGGAGCCTGTGAAGCAGGGCGAGCGCCTGTGAAGCTATCGCGTTACGGAAAAGGCCCGGAGCCTGTGAAGCAAGGCGAGTGCCTGTGAAGTTGATTACCTCTAAGAAGAAAGGCCCGGAGCCTGTGAAGAAGGCCAATGCCTGTGAAGCTCGCTGCCCCGTGACACTCTCACGTAATAATGAGTGGGGCTGTACACGCCCCGGAGTCTCAGGAGCGCCGGCCTCAGGCCCTGGGGCTCCCTCCCATGCCCAGTGGCAGTACTTAGCTCCGCGCTAGTGAGAAGACGTCGAAGACTAGATTAGGTGCCGGCCGTGGCTTTTTCATTTGCTTTCCGCAGTTGACGTGTTTGTTTGCATTTGAAGTCTTATTGAAGTTATCGTTGTTGCTGATTTGTGGTTCGTCAATTTTCGCTCCTCGCTTTGGTTTCTCTCGTAAACGACCTCGCGAGGGATGGTGCCCAAATGTCCTCGCGAGCGTTTCTGCCCTAGCCGCGGGAAGGTTTCATGGCCCTGGCACATTACAGGAGCACCCCTTCTAGTCCGTGCCCCTCGGGCACCACGACGCGCACACAGGGCCTGGGTCGGTCGCCCCCCCGGCAGGGGTCAAAAACTATCTACGCACAGGCGTGTAGTTAAGAGGCGCAAAAGTAAGATCAAGGTAATAGCTAAAACGGCAATACTTCCCAACACGCCCCAGCGGGGCTCCATGCAGCTGTTCTGTTTTACGCAGGAAACAGAAGGAAAAGAAAGGGACAAGCCCGGCGCAGCCCTCCTCACATCGGCCCGCGGAGGCGACACGGGCTGCCTCCGAGCCTCAGGCGGACTCCCTCTCGCGCTTCACCGGGGCACGACGGCGGGCGGACGAACCGCCACCCCCCAAGCAAGCTCGATGGCGCGGGGGCGGATTGCTGCCGCCGCTGGAGGAGTCACTTGAGGAGGAGTTGACGAAGCTTGGGGAGTCGCGGACGCTGCCATCCACGCGGATGCTATCTCCTCCGTCGCCATCAGAGCGGGGCCCGCGGACGCGGTCGTCGTCCTCAGGGCAGCACCTCGCGCGGCGACCATCTTCCCCAAACACCCTCACATAGAGGGTGGCGTCGCCGTCGAACCTGAAGTGCAGAGTGCACCGGCGCTCCAGGCCGCGAGCGCGGGCGAACGCCTGCCGGCCACGAGTTAAGGCCAAGCCCCCGCTGGCGGAGACCTCCAGCGCGACCCATGAAGACCTGCTGCAGCAGCCCTCCGCCTGGAGCCAGAGGCCACCAGGAGCACCGGCCGGGAGTTCACCAAGGAGGAAGCGAGGGAGTGGGAGCCGGGCGCAAGTCGGCTCCGCCGACCAGACGACGAACTCCGGCGGCGCCTGCACAGCGCGAAAGCACGGCCTGGGGGAGCGCGCAACCCAGGCGCGTCCCTCGGCCACGGCGGCTCGCCCGCCGCCGCGCTGGGAGCCGCCCCATGACCACCAAACACTGCCGGGGCGGCCACCGGATGCTTCCGAGGGCGTCCACGGCCGCGCTTGGGCGGGGGAGAGGCAGGACCAACTTGGAGGGCCTTCCCCTTCTCTGCAGCCGAGTACCTCCTCGATGGAGCCATCACACCAAGACGGAGCAAGAACTGAGGCGGAGGAGGGAGCAAGAAGGGATGGACTGGAAGGGCACGCGCGGTGCCGTACTTATAGCCGGCGAAGGCCAACCGCCGGCCTCCACGATCACATGTAATCATAACACGATCTGCATGCAGGGACTTGTCCAACTCGCACGACCACCGAGGCGTCATGGGGAAGTGGAGACGCCACGTCCAATCAACCGCCACGCGGCGCCCAAGGCCTTAGGCTGTTAGGGCCCGCGGCGCTTCGCCCTTGCCCTTTCGCCTCTCGGCACGGCCAAGTCCGGGCGCGCCTTGGGCCCGGGGGCTACTGTCGGCGTTCTGGGAACGGGGGTCCCCAGACTTGCCTGCCTGCGGCCTGCGGCGTGGCGCAATGGGGGACCAACATGGCCCATCTTCATCAACTCAAGACTCAAGACCCTCGCGAGGGGCCAAGCCTCGCGAGGCGGACGACACGGCACCTCCTCAGCCGCAGCCTCATCAGGCTGGCTCGCGAGGAGGCGGAGAGTTCAAGGCGGGGTACCTCGCGAGGTGCCCGTGACGTAAGCCGTGACGACTCAGGAAACCAGGCGGGCGCCAGCGTGCGCAGCGTCCTTCTTTCCTCTTTGGTGCAAAGGGGGCAAGCGCACCCGCGGAGTACCGAGGCATCAGGCAAAGGTTACCGTTTCGGTGCAACGAGACCAAGACGAGGAGGACTACGAGACGGAGGTCACCATGGAGCCCAGCACGACGTCATCACCAGAGCCTTTGGCAGGCGAAGACTGCTTTTGTCAGGATAGATGTACTCGCTGTCCCCCTTCAAATTAGCCCGCCATTGTTGTCTCCCTTCCCGCTCAATATTTGGGAAGAGGACCAGGGCCTCTATAAATAGGACTAGCCACCCACATAGCAAGGGGTTCGGTTCGATCAGTTTTAGATTGGTAGGAAGCAGAGAGAGAGAGAGAAGGGTGGCTGAATTCCCCCTAGCAGTTCATCCCCCCAGCCAAGAACGGACCCTCGCGAGGCTGTTCTTCCTTGTATTGTTCATCATCACTAGCCCCAAGAGGCAATCCACCAACCACACACTGGAGTAGGGTATTACACCACAACGGTGGCCCGAACCAGTATAAATCTTGTGTCTCTTGTGCATTTCTTTTAGTAGTTTAGATCCTCGGGAGACGGAGAGGTTGAAGGCATGATCTCTGCGCGCACCCCAGTGTTCGAACCTTAAGGGTCTGCCGGAACCCACGAAATACGACAGTGTGTAACTGTGGAGGGGGGCACCGCACACGGCTAAAAGATCAACTTGTGTCTCTATGGTGTGCCCGCCTCCCACGTATATGAAGGGGGAGGGAGGAGGAGGCCGGACAAGGGGTGGCACACCCAAGGGGGGGAGTCCTACTCCAAGTAGGATTCACCCCCCTCCTTTCCTATTCCTACAAGGAGAAGGGGGAAAGAGGAGAGGGAGAGAAGGAAAGGGGGCCGACCCCCCAACAGTAACCCAATTCGGATTGGGCTTGGGGGGGGGATCCACCTGGACACGGCCTCCTCTCTTCCACTAGGTCCCATGAACCCCCCGGGGGGTCCCGGTAACCCCCCCGGTACTCTGGGAAATGCCCGAACCTATCCGAAACCATTCCGGTGTCCAAACATAACCTTCCAATATATCAATTGTTATGTCTCGACCATTTAGAGACTCCTCGTCATTTCCATGATCTCATCCGGGACTCCGAACAAACTTCGGTTCATCAAAACACGAAACTCATAATATAAATCGTCATTGTACGTTAAGCGTGCGAACCCTACCGATTCTAGAACTATGTAGACATGACCGAGAGACATCTCCGATCAATAACCAATAACTCCTTCATCCAGACTCCTTCATTTGCTGCTTCCGAAGCAGCTATGTACTCCGCTTCACCCGTAGATCCCACCACGACCCTCAACTTAGAACTACACCAACTGACAGCTCCACCATTCAATAAAAATACGTATTCGGTTTGTGACTTAGAGTCATACGGATCAGTGTCAAAGCTTGCATCAACGTAACCATTTACGACGATCTCTTTGTTACCTCCATAAACAAGAAACATATCCTTAGTCCTTTTCAGGTATTTCAGGATGTTCTTGACCGTTGTCCAGTGATCCACTCCTGGATTACTCTGGTGCCTCTCTGCTAAACTAATAGCAAGGCACAAATCAGGTCTGGTACACAACATTGCATACATGATAGAACCTATGGCTGAGGCATAGGGAATGACTTTCATTTTCTCTCTATCTTCTGCAGTAGTCGGGCATTGAGTCTGACTCAACTTCACACCTTCTAACTGATAATCCCCAAGTGCCTCATCGTAGCAATTCCCAAAGGTTGAAGTGATAAGTATGGAGTGTCGAACCCACAAGGAGCTAAAGGTAAGATCAATATTCTCTCAAGCCCTATCTGCCACTGATACGACTCTACGTACACCGAACGTTTGCTTCCAACTAGAAACGAGAAATAAAACTACGTTGTGGGTATGGAGAGGATAACTTTGCATGATATCGAAGAGCTTAAATATAAAAGTAGGTGTTGTTATCATAAAGTTAGAATATATTACTAAATATTATAAATAACGAGTGTGGAATAATGATGGGTCGGTGTGCGGAATTGTCCTAGGCAATTGTTAACAAGACCGATAGTCGTCATTGCAATTTCATATGAGGGAGAGGCATAAACTAACATACTTTCTCTTCTTGGATCATATGCACTTATGATTGGAACTCTAGCAAGTATTTGCAACTACTAAGTATCATTAAGGTAAAACCCAACCATAGCATTAAAGCATCAAGTCCCCTTTATACCATACGCAACAACCCCCTAACTCGGGTTTATGATTTTGTCACTCAAGCAATCCACTATAAGCGAATCATGAACGTATTGCAACACCCTACAACGGTAATACCTCACGCTTGCGCGACACGGAGGGCACAATAGGACAGCACCAAAATAAAACATACAACTCATACCAATCTAGATCATCAATCAACCCAAAGACAAAGGATATCTACTCAAAACATCATAGGATGACAACACATCATTGGATCATAATATGTGGCATAAAGCACCATGTTCAAGTAGGGATTATAGCGGGGTGCGGGAGAGTGGTCCGTGTAAAAGAGATGAGGATGGTGATGATGATGGTGATGTTGATGAAGACGATCACCGCGGCGATGATTTCCCTCCTGATGGCACTCCGGTGCCACCGAGAGAGAGGAGGAGAGTTCTCCCCCTTGTGCTTCCTCCTCCATGGCCTCCCCTGGATGGGGAGTGGTTCTCCCTCTGGTCCTTGGCCTTCATGGTGATGATGGCCCCTCCGGGATCCTCCTCCATAGCCTCTGGTGATGATGGCCCCCTCCGGCAGGGTGCTAGAGAGGGCCTAGATTGATTTCTCATGGCTATGGAGGCTTGCAGCGGCGGAACTTTCGATCTAGGTTATTTTCTGGGGGTTTTATAGGAATTTTGGGCATCGGTTTCACGTCAGGGGGGTCTCCGAGTTGTCCACGAGATAGGGGCCCACGCCCATGGGGGTGGGGCGCACCCCCCACCCTCGTGGACGGTTCGGGACTCTTCTGGCCCAACTCTTTTACTCCGGGGGCTTCTTTTGGTCCATAAAAAATCATCAAAAATTGGCACGTCAATTGGACTCCGTTTGGTATTCCTTTTCTATAAAACTCAAAAACAAGGACAAACAGAAACTGGCACTGGGCTCTAGGTTAATAGGTTAGTCCCAAAAATCATATAAAATAGCATATAAATGCATATAAAACATCTAAGATGGATAATATAATAGCATGAATACGTTGGAGACGTATCAGCATCCCCAAGCTTAATTCTTGGTCGTCATCGAGTAGGTAAATGATAAAAGAAATAATTTATGAATTGTGAATGCTAGCAGGTGCACAAGTTTGATCAATGATAATTTCAATCACCTTTTCTAGCATCATTGTATGGCATAACAGTAGCTCATCTCATAAAACTTTTCATGATCAAGTAACAAGCTATTCACATGTTAAAGTATGATCATAAACTTTCTTGAAAACTAACAAACCGTGCTCTTAGTCATCAAACAATTGCAATTCATCTTATTTTCGGGAAGGGTCTATATAAGAGCTTTGATTTAGCAAACTCCACATACTCAACTATCATTTAATCTTTCACAATTGCTAACACTCGCGTGATATTTATGGGTTCAAAGTTTTAATCAGACACAGAGAAAGATAGGGGCTTATAGTTTCGCCTCCCAACCTTTTACCTCAAGGGTAATGTCAACAGTAATAATTTATGAAAACCTACATCCAAGTGGATATATATATCCGGATCGCTCCAACACAAAGTGCTTGCCAAAGGAAAAAGTGTAAAAAGGGAAAGGTGATGATCACCATGACTCTTGTATAAGGGTAGAAGATAAAAGTAAAAGATAGGCCCTTCGCAGAGGGAAGGAGAGGTTGTCATGTGCTTTTATGGTTGGATGCACAAAATCTTAATGCAAAATAACGTCACTTTTATTTCTTCCACATACATATTTAGAGAGCAATTTTTATTGCTTGGAACAATGACAACTTACTTGAAGGATCTTACTCAATCCATAGGTAGATATGGTGGACCCTCATGGCAAAACTGGGTTTAAGGATATTTGGAAGCACAAGTAGTATCTCTACTTGGTGCAAAGAATTTGGCTAGCACGAGAGGGAAAGGCAAGCTCAACATGTTGGATGATCCAAGACAATATAACGTTTCGGATATAGGAAAACATAACCCATTAAGTTGTCTTACTTGTCCAACATCAACCTTTTAGCATGTCATATTTTAATGAGTGCTCACAATTGCAAAAGTTGTCCAAGATAGTATATTTATATGTGAAATCTCTCTTCCTTCAATATTCTTTCATGAATTGTTCAAGTGACCAATTCTGCGTTTGCTAACTTCCAATAAGTTTTACTACCTATACTTATTATGTGTGAAGTCATTACTCTCCATGTTGTAAGAATATGAAACGTATATAAATTCGGACTTATGATATTCAATTCATTCAACCATTTACTCATAGGATAAACATGAAGCACGTGAGTCAATGACAAACTACTCCAAAAAGATATAAGTGGAGAACACCGAGTAGTCAAATAATTAACTAGCCATGGGAGGATTATTTTTCATTCAAGATTTCAGATCCAATGATTTTATTCAAACAGCAAATAAAATTTAAAATATGCTCCAAGTAAAACACATATCATGTGAGGAATAAAAATATAGCTCCGAGTAGGGTATACCGATAGTTTTGAAGACGAAAGAGGGGATGCCTTCCGGGGCATCCCCAAGCTTAGGTGCTTGAGTCTTCCTTGAATATTACCTTGGGGTTCCTTGGGCATCCCCAAGCTTAGGGTCTTTCCACTCCTTATTCCCCTCATACCGATGTCTCACCCAAAGCTTGAAAACTTCAATCACACAAAACTTAACGGAACTTCGTGACATAGCTTAGTATGATAAAGAGTAAACCATTCACTTTGGTACTGTCAAAGACAAGGTTAATAATTGTTCTCACACAATTGCTACTGTACCAAATCATTTATACAATTTATATTGAGAAATATAAGCCATAGAAACTAGAAAACAAGCAGACTATGCAATGAAAACAGAATCTGTGAGAAACAGAACAGTCTGTAATGATCTGAACACCAACCATACTTCTGCTACTCCAAAAATTCTGAAATAAATTGGTGGATGTGAGGAATTTTTCTATTAATCTTCTGAAAAAAGAATCAACTCAATCTCACTCTTCTGTAAAAAATGGCAGCTAATCTCGTGAGCGCAAAGTTTCTGTTTTTTACAGCAAGATCACATTAGCTTTCACCCAAGTCTTCCCAAAGGTCTTACTTGGCACTTTATTGAAACAAAAGATATAATACATGATTAATACAGTAGCTTAATCATGATAACGCACAAAAACAGTAAGGGTAAATATTGGGTTGTCTCCCAACAAGCTCTTTTCTTTAATGCCTTTTAGCTAGGCATGATGATTTCAATGATGCTCACACAAAAGATAAGAATTGAAACATAAAGAGAGCATCATGAAGAATATGACTATAATATTTAAATCTAACCCACTACCTATGCCTAGGGATTTTGTGAGCACATAATTTATAGGAACAAGAATCAACTAGCATAGGAAGGAAAAACAAGTATAACTTCAAAACTTTAAGCATATAGAGAGGAAACTTGATATTATTGCAACTCCTACAAACATGTATTCCTCCCTCATAATAATTTTCAGTAGCATCATGAATGAGTTCAACAATATAACCATCACATAAAGCATTCTTTTCATGATCTACGAGCATAGAAATTTTACTACTCTCCACATAAGCAAAATTCTCCTCATTCGGAATAGTGGGAGCAAACTTCTTCTAAATCCACTTTAGATGATAGTATTATTCATACTCCAAAAGATATAAGTGAAGTTCATGGAGCATTCTACAATTAATATAGACTAACCAATATCCAAGCTCAAAATATATAAGTGAAGCACACGAAGCATTCTATAAAACCATACTCAGAAGATTTAAGTGAAGCACAAAGAGCAATTCTATAAGATCAGACTTAAAAGATATAAGTGAAGCACATGAAGCATTCTATAAACCAATGAAGGGCTATCTCATACTAGCATGGTTCTTAAAGGAAAAACAAAAAACACAAAGGACACAAATCATGTGAACAAAACAAAAACCGAGGTATACCGATAATTGTTGAAGAAGAAAGATGGGATGCCAACCGGGGCATCCCCAAGCTTAGATGCTTGAGTATCCTTAGAATATTTACTTGGGGTTCCTCGGGCATCCCCAAGCTTGAGATCTTGCCTCTCTTTATTCTTCTCACATCGGTAACTCCTCGTTCTTCGAACACTTCATCCACACAAAACTTTAACAAAAACTTTGTGAGATCCGTTAGTATAATAAAGCAAATCACTACCTTTAGGTACTGTTGCAAACTCATTACAATTTAATATTATAACTATATCTAATTTATTCCAACTTCACCATGGTTCATACCCCCCGATACTACCCATAGATTCATCAAAATAAGCGATCAACACATAGAAAACAGAATCTGTGAAAAACAGGACAGCCTCTAGTAATCTGGAAGTTTAGTATACTTCTGTAACTCGAAAAAATTATAAAACAAATATGACAATTTTTTTTAAAAAATACAGAAGTAATGTGCGAAAAGTTTCAGACCCATTTGACTTTCCAGTAAAAATGTAAAATCACGCGGTACAACCAATAGTTTCTGTTTTTGTACTGAACATAGTAAACAAGCAATCTAATCATGCTAAAACCGAAGCTTGGCACATTATTTTTATAATACAATGGGATAATTATTTTCATAGAAGCTTCCATGAAATTTTTTACATTGTTTCCATGAGCATGAACACAAGTGCTCAAGGTCGACCCTCATTTCTTCAATGCATAATCTTCCAATCACTTTTCTTATTGAAAAGCTTTTTAGCTATGAGAGGCAAGTAATTTTTTTTGTATTTTGATTTTTAAAAAAAATTGTATGTTTCACCCACAACTAAACAGAAACAAAAAGGAAAAACAAAATCTACTTAGTGAAGAAAGCAAACAAGCATACACGAGAATATCAACCCCACGCTATTGCTCCTCGGCAACGACGCCAAAAAAGAGCTTGATAATCCTCAAGTGCAGGGAATCATCGTAGAAATTTCCAAAGGTGGAAGTGATAAGTATGGAGTGTCGAACCCACAAGGAGCTAAAGGTAAGATCAATATTCTCTCAAGCCCTATCTGCCACTGATACGACTCTACGTACACCGAACGTTTGCTCCAACTAGAAACGAGAAATAAAACTACGTTGTGGGTATGAAGAGGATAACTTTGCATGATATCGGAGAGCTAAAATATAAAAGTAGGTGCTGTTATCATAAAGTTAGAATATATTACTAAATATTATAAATAGTGACTGTGGAATAATGATGGGTCGGTGTGCGGAATTGTCCTAGGCAATTGTTAACAAGACCGATAGTCGCCATTGCAATTTCATATGAGGGGGAGGCATAAGCTAACATACTTTCTCTTCTTGGATCATATGCACTTGTGATTGGTAGCAAGCATACGCAACTACTAAAGATCATTAAGGTAAAACCCAACCACAGCATTAACGCATCAAGTCCCCTTTATCCCATACACAACAACCCCCTTACTCAGGTTTATGCTTCTGTCACTCAAGAAACCCACTATAAGCGAATCATGAACGTATTGCAACACCCTCCAATGGGAATCTCTCACGCTTGCATGACATGGAGGGCACAATAGGACAGCACCAAAATAAAACATACAACTCATACCAATTTAGATCATCAATCAACCCAAAGACAAAGGATATCTACTCAAAACATCATAGGATGACAACACATGATTGGATCATAATATGTGGCATAAAGCACCATGTTCAAGTAGGGATTACAGCGAGGTGCGGGAGAGTGGACCGTGTAAAAGAGATGAGGATGGTGATGATGATGGTGATGTTGATGAAGATGATCACCGCGGCGATGATTCCCCTCCTGATGGCACTCCGGTGCCACCGAGAGAGAGGAGGACGAGAGGTTCTCCCCCTTGTTCTTCCTCCTCCATGGCCTCCCCCTGGATGGGGAGAGGTTCTCCCGCTGGTCCTTGGACTTCATGGTGATGATGGCCCCTCCGGGATCCTCCTCCATAGCCTCCGGTGATGATGGCCCCCTCCGGCAGGGTGCCAGAGAAGGTCTAGATTGATTTCTCATGGCTACAGAGGCTTGCGGCGGTAGAAATTCTGATCTAGGTTATTTTCTGGGGGTTTCTGTGTTTATAGGAATTTCTGGCGTCGGTTTCACGTGAGGGGGTCTCCGAGGATAGACATGAATCACATGAGGAAGGACAAGTTTCGGGATTATTTTGGAGAAGCTCTGGATTTGGTGGAGCAGTTCGCTATTGAGCCTGTGATCTCCTTCCACCTTGACTATGACCCTGAGATCATCTGTCAGTTCTTTGCCTCAGTTTACTTTCACCCCGGGGAAGAGAGGAGGATGACCTGGATGACCAATGGCCGCCAGTTGTCTGCTACCTGGAAAGAGTTCATGGATCTGCTTCACGTTCCTGATGACGGGCTTCACACACCCGTTGGTGTTCGCCCCTACGCCAACTCCGAGTCTGCTAACAAGAACTTGCTTCAGCAGTACTATGTTGAGAAGGTGCTCCCCAGTGGAAAGTCGACTTGGGTGCTGAACTCTTTTCTGGATATCATGCATCGCATCTTCCGCAACACTCTGTTCCCACGCATTGGCGACAAGGACAAGGTTCATTCCTATCTGGTGGACATGATGCTCCTGTGCGCGGAGGCACGTTCGTCTCAGACTCAGCCACTTGATGTCTCACACATCATGTGGTGTGAGCTTCGGTTTGCGGTGTACACCCGCAAGGTACCTATCTATGGACCATACCTGTTTCTTTTGATCCTCGGGACTTGGGAGAAGATGTACCCTGGTGATGAGTTTCTTGCTCCAGACTGGGTTCGGCATGAGTCCATCAGTCTCCGCGTCAAGCCCAACTGGGCCAACACTACTACCCGTGCTGAGGCGTCTACTGCTAGGAGGGTTGTTGGTGAGGAGGAGGTTGGCGCAGAGAATGTTGTTGAGGACTGTGTTGCTAGGTCTTCCACACCTTCCTCTGAGCCGTCGTGGGCCAAGAAGTTGAAGGACAAGATGAAGACTCTCTTCTGCATGCTGGTGAAGGGGCAGTACAGGACTCACGTGGCATCCAAGGAGAGTCGCCGCCGTGACAAGAAGGTCATGAGGCTCTTTGGAGAGGATGTCTCTGGCAGTTCTGAGGATGCCATCATGCCAGAGGCTGCATGGATGGCGAAGCAGGGTTACAAGTGTACTAGTTCTGAGGAGGAAATCGAGGAGACCGTCCCCGCCACCGAGTCTGACGAGGAGCACGAGGAGCATTGGGATGATTTCTCTGCTTGAGCCACCCCGTGGGTGTAGGTGTCCTCTCTGCCTTTTTCGCGTCTCGATGCCAAAGGGGGAGAGAGTGTAGGGATTTGCGTGTTTGTGAGTCGTGTGTCGTGTTTGGTGTGTTTGCTTTGCCGTTTGGACCTCATTTGCCTTTGTTTGGTTTGTGCCTTTGAGACTTATCCTTCATATGGTGTAAGACATATGCACTCTATTCTATCTTAGTGAGCTTATATTTGTGCTATCTTGTCTAGTGTTAGCCTTACTATTGCAGGATATGCCTTGTCTCTATAATATAGGGGGAGCGTTGATCCTAGTATGTGTGCCGTGCAGTCCAAAGCACCCATCTAGTTGGCACACATCTAGGGGGAGCCTGTCTATATTCTAGAGAGGAGGGGTTTGCGTTTTCTTAATATTATTTCCCTTGTGCAAATCCCGTATTGTCATCAATCCACCAAAAAGGGGGAGATTGTAAGGGCATATTTATCCCTAAGGTGTTTTGGTCATTGATGACAATGCGTTTGCAGACTAATCATGTGTCTTGAGTTTTCCAGACGTTTCTTCGCTAGGCACAAGACGGTTTGGTATCCCTCGAAGACTATTGAAGACGGCGTTTTTCTACGTTTCTTTTTGGTGGATTTGAGTCGTAGGAAAGCCGTACTATTAAGAGGGGGTCCGCGTCAGAAAGGTTCGGGTGGAATCATCACGTACACATTTCTTCCTAGTCCCCTCCTTTCCCCTGCACCTTGGAGCATCCTCCGCTTGTATCTCTTTACCTTATTCTGGCTGCTGTGTTGGCTTGCGATAGTACTGCTCCCTGGTGAGCGGTAGTACCGTAGGCACCAGCGGTAGTACCGTGCTGTGGCGCGGTAGTACCGCAGGTGCCCACGGTAGTACCGCTCCTTTGGAGCCGTAGTACCATGACCCCCAGGCCAAGTACCGCTCCCTCGTGGTAGTAGGGGCGGATGTAATTTTTTACATCCGCGCTACCACGGTAGTACCGCAACCCTTCCGCGGTAGTACCGTGCGCGGCCTGGCTCAGCTGCCAGGCGCTAGTACCGCTCCTGTGCGGTAGTACTGTGTCGGATTTTTGCTACGTCCGTTTTCTAGCGGAAGTAGGCATGGATGTTCTGTTATCCATGCTCTTCCCGGGCTTGGGGTTCCCTGCCTTGCAATAGTACCGCAAGGGGGAGCGGTAGTACCGCTCCTGCAGAAGTACCGTCCTCAGCCCTTGTGCTCAAGGTCTGCCCTAGCTACCGATGCTGCTGCGGTAGTACCGCGGCTCCTCACGGTAGTACCGCGTGGCCCAGCGGTAGTACCGCTGTCCTGGAGCGGTAGTACCGCTGGTTGCGGGCTGGTTGGTGGATAACGGTTGGATTGTTGTCCCCACTATAAAAGGGGGCCCCCTTCTTCCCCGTTGACTTACCTCTTCCAACCCTAAGCTCCATTATTGCTCCAAGCTCCATTTTCGCCCGATCTCACTTCCTAGCCAATCAAACTCGTTGATTTGCTCGGGTGTGGTTGAGAAGGCCCCGATCTACACTTCCACCAAGAGAAATTTGATTCCCCCCACTAATCCCTTGCGGATCTTGTTACTCTTGGGTGTTTGAGCACCCTGGACGGTTGAGGTCACCGCGGAGCCATAGTCCATTGTGGTGAAGCTTCGTGGTGTCGTTGGGAGCCTCCAATTGAGTTGTGGAGATTGCCCCAACCTTGTTTGTAAAGGTTCGGTCGCCGCCTCCAGGGGCACCAATAGTGGAATCACGGCATCTCGCATTGTGTGAGGGCGTGAGGAGAATACGGTGGCCCTAGTGGCTTCTTGGGGAGCATTGTGCCTCCACACCGCTCCAACGAAGACGTACTTCCCCTCAAAGGGAAGGAACTTTGATAACACATCCTCGTCTCCACCGGCTCCACTCTTGGTTATCTCGTGCCTTTACTTGTGCAAGCTTATTTGTGATACATCTCTTGCTTGCTTGTGTTCCTATCCTTTTTGCATCATATAGGTTGCTCATCTAGTTGCATATCTACACAACCTACTTTGATGCAAAGTTTAAATTGTTAAAGAAAAGCTAAAAGTTGTTAGTTGCCTATTCACCCCCCCCTCTAGTCAACCATATCGATCCTTTCACCATATCTGCTCAAATCATCTATGAAGGTTAGAAAATAACGATACCCACGGCGAGCATCAACACTCATCGGACTGCACACATCAGTATGTATTATTTCCAATAAGTCTGTTGCTCGCTCCATTGTTCCGGAGAACGGAGTCTTAGTCATCTTGCCCATGAGGCATGGTTCGCAAGCATCAAGTGATTCATCGTCAAGTGATTCCAAAAGCCCATCAGCATGGAGTTTCTTCATGCGCTTTACACCAATATGACCTAAACGGCAGTGCCACAAATAAGTTGCACTATCATTATTAAACTCATATAAATAGAACAACCGTTGGGGAATGTAGTATTTCAAAAAATTTACCTACGATCACGCAAGTTCTATCTAGGAGATGCATAGCAACGAGAGGGGAGAGTGTGTCTATGTACCCTCATAGACTGAAAGCGGAAGCGTTTAGTAACATGGTTGATGTACTCGAATGTCTTCACGATCCAACCGATCCAAGTACCGAACGCACGGCACCTCCGCGATCAGCACACGTTCAGCTCGGTGACATCCCTCGTACTCTTGATCCAGTTGATTTCGTCAGCACGACGGCGTGGTGACGGTGCTGATGAAGTTACCGACGCATGGCTTTGCCTAAGCACTACAACGATATGACCGAGGTGCGTAACTGTGGAGGGGGGCACCGCACACGGCTAAAAGATCAACTTGTGTCTCTATGGGGTGCTCCCCTCCCACGTATATAAAGGGGGGAGGGAGGAGGAGGCCGGCCAAGGGGTGGCGCGCCCAAGGGGGGGAGTCCTACTCCAAGTAGGATTCGCCCCCCCCTTTCCTATTCCTACAAGGAGAAGGGGGAAAGAGGAGATGGAGAGAAGGAAAGGGGGGCCGCCCCCAACCCTAACCCAATTCGGATTGGGATTGGGGCACTACTAGAAAAAGGGCTATAGATGGGATTGACACTAATGGCGCACCAGACAAGCGGTGCGCCATTAGTATATACTAATGGCGCACCACCTTCTGATACGCCATTAGAGTTGAAACTACTAATGGCGCACCTGGCCCAGGGTGCGCCATTAGTATCAAAAAAAATTTAACTAGTGCGCCTGTCCAAACATACTAATGGCGCATCCAGACACAGTGCGCCATTACTAGTTGTAACTAGTAATGGCGCACCTGCCGGAAAGTGCGCCACTAATGTTGTTTTTTTATTATATTTTTTATTCCCTTTTTTGCAAAACTACTAATGGCACACTGTTCCACCGTGCGCCATTACTAGTTTAAACTAGTAATGATGCACACATCAGTATGTATTATTTCCAATAAGTCTGTTTTGTTCCGGAGAACGGAGTCTTAGTCATCTTGCCCATGAGGCATGGTTCGCAAGCATCAAGTGATTCATCGTCAAGTGATTCCAAAAGCCCATCAGCATGGAGTTTCTTCATGCGCTTTACACCAATATGACCTAAACGGCAGTGCCACAAATAAGTTGCACTATCATTATTAAACTTATATAAATAGAACAACCGTTGGGGAATGCAGTATTTCAAGGGGGCCGGCACGGTGGCAAGGTGATGAAGATGACTACGAAGTCGTCCATGGGGGCCGGGCAAGAAATGAGGAAGGGCAGCAAGACAACCACCGCGGCTCGGGCGGGCGAGAAGACGAAGAATCCCCAGGAGATGATCACGACGGTGATGCTGTACACAGTCATCATGTAGAAGATGCAGGACATGATGATGAGGAAGATGCCGGAGCAGACGACGGGCATGATCATGAAGATGATGATGCCGGCGGAGCAGACGACACTGGACCATCGATGGGCTGGGTGCAGGACCCTCATATTCAAGAGCTGCTTCTCAAGCAGACGGATAACACAAGAGCTGCCGCCCGAGAGAAAGCCAAGATGGATCAACTTGAGTTAGACGCGGTTACTCCATTGTATGAAGGATGCAGGCCCGAGGATACCCGCCTGAAAGTAACGCTCATGGCTCTGGAGATGAAGGTAAAACACAAAATGACCGACGCATGCTTCGACGAGAACATGTCATTCTGGCACGAACGTCTTCCCAAGGGGAACAAGTGCCCGACCAGTTTGGAGGAGGCGAAGAAAATCGTGTGTCCTCTGGATTTACCGCACGTGAAATACCATGTGTGCATGAACAATTGCATCATTTATCGGGACGAGCACGCGGAGTCTACCATATGTCCGGTGTGCGGCGTCACTCGATACAAGAAGAGGAAGAAAGCTCCTCGAAAAGTGGTGTGGTACTTTCCGATCACTCCTCGTCTGCAGCGGAATTTCGCGGACCCTAAGGTAGCAAAGCTCCTGCGTTGGCACGCGGATAGGGAGGAGAAGAAGCGAGAAGATGACGCAAATGATCCGAAGATAGATAAAAAGACAAGATGCTGAGTCACCCTAAGGATGCGAGCCAGTGGCAAGCGTTGAACTTCGAAGACCCAGAATTTGGGAACGATCCAAGGAACATCGTGCTGGGCGTGAGCACCGATGAGTTCAATCCGTTTGGCAGCAGAGAAGCACACATAGCACCTGGCTGTGTTTGTGTGGATGTACAACCTTCCCCCCTGGTTGTGCATGAAGAGGAAGTACATTCACATGAGTATGCTAATTGAAGGGCCGAAACAACCAGGGAACGACATCAATCTATATCTGGGGCTGCTGAAAGAGGAGCTTGACACGCTGTGGAAAACGCCAGCCAATACGTGGGACGCCGCAGAGAAAGAATATTTCCCTATGAGAGCCGCGCTGCTCACGACGGTGCACGACTATCTCGGTTACGGATATGTCGCGGGGCAGGTGGTCCACGGATTTTCTGGATGCGTCAGGTGCATGGATGACACAACGTATCGCCAGCTAGATAGAGATCCCGGGTCTTCGAAAACCGTGTTCATGGGACATCGAAGGTGGCTTCGCGACGATGACCCGTGGAGAAAACGCAAGGATCTGTTCGATGGTGAAACCGAACCCCGAGGACGCCCGCGTACGAGGAGCGGCGAGGAAATAGACGAGCTGTTGAAAAATTGGAAAGACTGCCCACTGCCGGGAAAGAAGCAAAAGGCGCCAGAGCCGGGAAAGAAGCGAAAGGCGCCAGAGCCGCTGCTGAAGGTATGGAAAACGAGGTCTGTTTTCTGGGACTTGCCGTACTGGAAGATCCACCGTGTGCCTCACAGCCTTGATGTCATGCATATCACGAAGAACGTGTGCGAGAGTCTGCTTGGTACCCTGCTCAACATGCCAGAGAGGACCAAAGATGGGCCGAAAGCAAGGGCAGACTTGAAATCAATGGGCATCAGGCAGGAGCTTCACGGAGAACCATGACTTGGGCATGGTGTGGATGGGGAGAGGAGTTCGCATAAGCGGCTAAGCGCGAAAGTGCGGATGTCGTTGGAGCATGGATTGTATTGGCACGTTCGGGTGATCAACCCACTTCAATATAGCGTAGCACCCGTAGTTGGTTTTTCAGGATGACATATCTGCATTGAAGTGCGACACCCATCTGGTTGTGTCGGTCAGCGCCGCCCTGCCATCTAGTCACATCACGTGTCATCAATGCCAATGTTGCGACTCTGGGTCAGCATGAATGCGACAAGGGAAGTGGTGCATCCATTGGAGAGATAGCATGGGAGAGGGTTTTAGGTTGGCCAGGGGTGTCAGACGCGTGCGTGGCAGTGGTCCGGACGCCCGCAAAGCCCCCCGGTTTGCTTCTGGTTTGCGGGAAAATGAATGTCTGAATCGGTCCCCGAACGGATGCGGGGGCTTCGAGGGTCAGCGTTGGAGATGCCCAAATGTGCTCTGTTCTAAGTGAGCGTTCCAGGAACTAGTAATTCGGGTACACCCATAGTCGAATCTGGCCCATGGAGGTCTGTTGTCATGATAGCCTGATGTATGCCAGCACGACCCTAACAGTGTGGGAGGCGGCCCGCATTAACCGTTGATCTTTGTTCTCGGCCAGCCTTGTCGATATGGGGTTGGATTCAATCAGGATTTGACCCTCGTGCCAAAGGTCTTCTATGTGGGAACCGAAGAGTGCATCTCCTACTGCACGAATTATCTAGGCATCGAGAACCCCGTTGGTCTGCCCGTCAACAGGCACCTCGGCAGGCTCGCTGGATGGGGTCACCGTGAGGGTTCGCCGCGAAATGCATGTCGACTTTGAGGGTCGACTCGCCGACTTTGAAAGAGAAAACCTAGTCGCGCTACAACACATAGACGTGGTCGATCCTTGGGTGGTAGAGCACAAAACCTTTATTGAGAAGACTTACAATGACCGAGGCCAACAGAGGACGGACGGAGATAAAATCAAAGAGCACAACTCATGTTTCACGCGTTGGTTCAAGCAGAAAGCTTCTGTCGTACTTACATGAGGATTCTTCCGCGGAAGAAACAACTCATATTCGCCCTTGTCACAGGGCGCCAAGCACACCCTGATTGACCTATGAGGCGTACGATATCAACGGCTACACAATTCTACACCGAGGACAAGGACATGAAGAGCGAATGGTTATCATGAACTCCGGGGTAACGATGGAATCCTACACCGGTAACTGACAGGACAGATACTACGGAAGGATCGAGGAGATGTGGGAGCTGAGCTACGCTGGAGAGAAAGGTCCGATTGTTCCGTGTCAGATGGCCAAGAGCGTCCTAAAAGAAGACCGGTATTTCACCACCATGGTTATACCCGAAGCCAAATCCAAGACCGCGGGCGCAAACGTCACCGCGAAAAATGAGCCATGGGTACTGGCTTCCCAAGTGGACCAATGCTTCTTCATTACCGACCCGTCAAAGCCCAGTCGTGTTGTCGTGAGGAGAGGCAAAAGGAAGATCATCGGAATGGATGGAGTAGCCAATGAGCAAGACTTCGACAAGTACGGCGACCCGAGGATCGAACATGACGACGATGATGAAGTAGCAGCATACACCACAAGAAGAAGCAGGACCACCCTACCTAATGGACGTCCGTTCCACAGAAGAACTCCATTTGCGAAAAAGAAGGGCAAGAAGATTGTGAACAGATAGCTAGCTAAGATCGATTGTATTTAAATCGTAGCCTTCATTTCTCGATTGTATTTCATGGGCACTTTTTGAACTATCATGAATATTTTTAAATTTCATGGACACTCGATCTCGATCCCCCTCCATCTCGATCGCTATCCCACCTCGCCAGATCCGGTCCCCCTCGCCGCCGAGCACCCCCGGTCCACCGGCCGCCGCCGCCGACCCCCCGCACCCCTCCCCTACTCAACCGCCGCGCCCCCCGCCGCCCCCCCGCCCCCTCGATTCCCCTACTCAACCGCCGCCGCCGACCCCCCGCACCCCTCCCCTACTCAACCGCCGCCGCCGACCCCCCGCACCCCGCGCACCCTCCCCCGCTCCACCGGCATTACTGTTTGATAATATTTTTTTAAAAAAATTTACTGTAAAAAAATTTACTGTCTTATAAAAAAATATATTACTGTTATGATTTAAACAAGTTTGAACATATTTAAACACAAATAAGTATCAAACAGCATTTTAAATGCATAAAAAAAATTTGTGGAGCCTGGGAATCAAACCCAGGACCTCCTGGTGTGAGAACTAGCTGCTGACCAGTCGAGCTAGCAGAGGGGACTTGGTGTGGATCAGGTCAGGTGGAAGATAACCTGTTGGCTCGAGCAAAAATCACAAAAAAAATACTAATGGCGCACCACGGTGAGGTGCGCCATTAGTATGGATGTACTTATGGCGCACCGAGGGGTGGTGCGCCATTAGTATTTGTCTCGATCCCCCCTTCCCTCTCCCCCTTCGCCCGATCCCCCCTTCCCTCTCCCCCTCGCCAGTTCCTCTCCCTCGTCCCTCCTCCACCGCGCCGCCGCCGCCGCTGCCCTCTCCTCTAGCCTCTCTCCCTCCCTCGCCAGATCCACCTCTCGCCCAAACCTAACCGACGCCGTTCGCCCGCGCCCGCTCCACCGCCGCCGCCCTGCCTCGCCCTCTCTCCGCCCTCTCCTCGCCCTCGCCCTCTCCCTCCCTCGCCCTCTCCTCGCCTTCCCTCTCCCTCGCCCTCTCCCCGCCTTCCCTCTCCCTCCCTCGCCCTCTCCTCTCCCCCAGAGCCCAGAAAGCCTCGCGCCGTCGCACCGTCCGGACAACCACCTCTGCACATCGGTCGCCGGCCGGGGAGACACCAGCGCTTCTTCTCGCTCGGGACGCCGCTGCTCGTCAAGGTAAATCCTCGATTTGCTCTTCTCTCCCTTCCCTTCATCCCTTCCCTTTGATTTCTCATGCGGCTTGGCTTCCTTTGCTTCACGCAGGTGCACGCGTCAGACGCCACCAACCTTTGATTTGCTGGCCGTGGCACAAAGCAGCTCTGCCTGCACATCTTGGTTTGGTCTCTTAGACTAGGTATAATCCCATCCCCCTCTCCTCTGCCCTGCTCTTTCTCTGCCTGTGTTGTTTAGGGATGGAATGCATGCCCAACTGATGCGACTGCTTAATTTGTCTAGCCATTATTCTAGCTGATTAGATTGGTTCTTTAGCTGTCCCCATGTAATTACTCAGCCCGATCAAATTGCCTGGAACTCGTTGGCGAAAACCATTAGTAATTCATGTACTTCATGTTTGACAGTTTGAGTACTTCTTGTTGAAGGTTGCTGGTAGTTCATGTTTGAGCAGTGAACATGACAGGTTAATTTAAGATATGACACTGTTTGGACATTAATTTGAGTAGATGAACATTTTGTGGTTCTGCTAGGACTTGCTCCAGATTTTTTAACCCTAGGATTTCTTTCTTTTAGTTCTTTTCTTACAGAAAATTTACTGAAAATTCAGAAATTTAGGACTTGCACGCATAGATGGCAGCCAACCAAAGAGGCAACGGAAGGACCGGCGCCCGACCGTGCTCCGCACCGTCAAGGAGGAAGTTACTGAAGTGGACTCCAACGGGAATCCAACGGCGCCCGAACGAATAGTCAAGGGGCACTCGCTTCAGCTCGGGTGCATTCTCCGAAGCACCGTCTCGATCAACACCAAGAACCTCAGACATCCTGACCGAGGGAATTTGCGCAACCTCCTCTTCACGAAGCTGCACGAACGATACAAGTTCCCCGCTGAATTTGAAAACACAAGCCTCAAAGGGAATAAAGTGAACAATGCTGCCCTCACGAAGATGAGCAAGGCCCTGTCTACTTGGAAAAGCAATGTGAAGAGAATGATCGAGAAAGGTGAGAGTTATGAGAAGATCAAGGAGAAAAATCCTTCGATCACCGAAGATGACTACAACGACTTCAAGATCAATTGCTCGAGCACCGCAAACTCCGAATCAAGTAAGTGGGGGAAAGAAATGCGGGAGCTGAACTTAGGGGAACACACACTCGGTCCCGGCGGTTACAGAGTGGCGGAGCCTATATGGGACAAGGAGGAGGCGGACCGTGCCGAGCAAGGCCTACCGCCCCTCTTCGATAAATACGGTGACAAGCAGACCAGGAACTTTGTCAGGGCCCGGTACAAGAAGGACCCGAAAACAAAGGAGCTTACCACGGATCCGAAGACCAGGGCGCTTGAGCTTGTTCTGGTAAGGAATACACCCCCGCGTAATTAGCTCCATATGGTTGCATTCTAATTAATGAAGCCAAATTTCTAAATGGTTCACATTCCTTCCGCAGGCGACTGAAAGCAGTAGCGCGGGGTCGACTAAGAGCAACCCTTGGGACACCACTCTAAATAGGGCGTTGAATGTAATGAAGAACAAGGATAAGCTCAGTAAGCCGACGTCAGCTGGTCGTGTGGCCGGCAAAGGCTTGTCGACAAAATGGTCGTCATACTATAACACTGGTGGGCGAAAGGAGAAAAAGACCAGCTCGGAAAGCCAGGCGCGCGAGGTTCAAGAACTCAGGGCACAGGTGGCGCGGATTCCGGAGATTGTCCAAGAGCAAGTGCAACAACAACTCGGAGCGACGATCACCGCCATTGTGCCTACCTTGATCCAGGGGATTAGTGCGTGGATTGCGGGCGGCCAACAGGGGCCGCCCCCGATTCCTAGCTTCACGGCCAGCAACTCGCAGAACGCGATGGCGGGGCCATTGGTGTCTCCGGCGGAGGCGGCATTGGTGTCTCCGACGCCGGCACGGGAGCTTAATGCACCCGGGTGTACGCCGGCCGGCACCTCTGCAGCAAGCGGCCCCTCCGTCAACTGCACGCCCGCCGTTGGCGGTGCCTCGACATTAGCCGAGCTCGACGCCATCATCACGGTAACTAATTAAGCCTCTCTCGGCCGAGGACTTCATCTCCTTGCCTTTGACTGGGCATCCCTGACGCCCTACATGTTTTCGCAGGGCGCCGCCGACGTTCCGTGCACTCTCCTGCACTTCGTGAACAACGAGTTGGTCGATGTCGCCAAGGGCAAAATCGTTCAACCGGGCAACCCCTTGTTCCACGGTACCCAGATGCCACCCAACTTGTTTAGGGTTCAACTGGTTCGGGTGCTGCCAGGCTGCGACGAGTTGTTACCTCCGATTCGACCCGTCGGGGCCGACGATGATGACGTGATGACCCTCAGCGCCTGCCTGAGCTGGCCCCTGCTTTGGCCGAAGAGCCAGATTCGTTTGGGGGCGGGGGACACCACCCCAAAGACAACACCGCCAGTCGTGCCGGCGCCAAGTCGGCCCCATGGCAAGACCGCCGCAACGGTGCCGGACATCCCTATGCCACTGGATCCAAACATGCATATGGCACAGGATCAGAACGACGACGACGACGATACATTTGCCAACGTCGATCAGTACTTTGCCGATCATGGGTACGGTGGCGACTTCATGGGGCCTCCTTCTCAAGAACCCAACCCAACAAAAGACGTGCGCGATCTAGCTGGTACCGCGGAGAAGCCAAGTTGCAACAGGCGTCGTCTGCAGTTCAGCTCTCAGGAGACGCCTCCAGCTGCCGACTTCACCGAGCCTCAGATAGGCGAGGTGCGAAATATGATCAGCCCCAACACACTCAAGAAGGCGGTCTGTGAGCAGAACTCGGTCCCATTACAGGAGAAGAAGAAGGCACGCAAAAGAAAGACTAACAAGGGTGCGGGCCAGCCGGCACCGAGTACGATCCGTGCTCAGGACGGGCCACCTTCACCTGAGGATATCTCGAGGAGGGTGCATGTGGCGGGTAGGCCGATGCTACCGAGAAATATGCTCGATGCTGCAACCGGTGCTATGCGGAGTCTGCATGACAGTGTTCTTTCTTTGGAGAAGCGGCGTCTCGGAGAGAAGGATGTGGCATACCCGGTTTTCGCGGCCAAGGTGCCAGAGGGCAAGGGCTTTGTGGATAACTCCATCGGGGGTACGATCGTCCTGCGGTTTGATGACATCCACGCTATGTTGAACCTTCATCCGCTGCACTACACCTTCGTTCGGCTATTTTCGCTGAGTATGGAGATGCGGATCATTCGCGACAAGACCCCGGACATCGTGATAGTCGACCCCTTCTACATGCGTGCCAAGATCTTGGGCAGCGCTGGGGACCGGCAAGTCGCGAGTTCTTACCTCGAAGGCGTCATTCTGGCAAACCAAGATAAGGATAACTTCCTCGTGCCTTACTTTCCCGAGTAAGTCCTCCCCTCAACCGCCCCGTAACATATGAATTCTTAGATTTCGATCGTTTTTCTTTTAACATTCCGTGTTTTCTGCAGTGACACACATTGCACGCTCATCCTCCTAAGCCCCAAATATTCCATGGCCACGTATTTCGACCCGGACCGTCAGTCGAACGTAGACTACACAAATGTCAAGAAGGTTCTTGATGATGTTCTCCCCGGCTACGTCAAATCTGGAGGCACCTTCACCAGGCCTATTCGTAAGTACGGCAAGCACGTGTTCTCCCACAATACGACGTTCTGCTGCGTCAAGCAGCCGCCTGGCGGTCAGAAGGGTGCCTACTACGCCATCCATCACATGCGGGCGATCGTACGGGACCATCATCAACTTCTGCTACCGAGTAGACTCAAAGATTGGGCCGCGAGCGTGTCGGCAATCCAGGACGCGGACATCAGACAAGAATTCTTTCGCATCCAGTCGGAGTTTGCGGAAATCATCCATCAAGATGTCCTTCGTACCTCGGGGCAGTTCTACCTCAGAAATCAACCGTCCAACAGTGACATCGACACAATCCTACAAATGCAGGCTGACAACGCCCGTTCTTTCATGACTCCCACGATAGACGGCGGCTTCATCCACGCTCCGGTCCCTTGAGTCGAGTCGAAAGCAGTGATGCTGTGTCTAGTTCTGAAACATCGATTGGCTCATGTTGTAATTAAACTTTAATGAACTTGTAGTATGTCTCTTTGGTTTCGAGAGTCGTTCAACTTAGATGTAATCGATGCTATTAATGTCTTGCTTTTCTCTTCCGATCGTTCTGTTGCATACTTATATATTGCTTATGTATTGTCTGTGAATTGGTACTAACGTTTCGTTTGGCTACTGCATAGCGATGCCGTGGTATGTCGTGTACAAGGGTAAGGTTCCCGGAGTCTACGACGACTGGGAGGAGTGTCGGAGACAGGTTCACCGATTCAGCGGTAACAGTTACAAAGGGTACGCCACTAGGGCCGAGGCCGAATCTAGATACACCGCTATCTAGCGGGAGAGGGGAGGGAGCGTTGGAGGAACCGGATGAAGACGAGTTTCATCGTGATGATGCTCATCGTGATGACCGCAGCTCTCTTCTATGTGATGGTAGTTTAGATGATCGATATCGACTTGTAATGTGAAGACAAACTCGCGGTCTCGAGACTTGTAATATAATGTTCTATCTTTGTTCGGTCTTTCAATTCGGAGACTAATTCGGAGACTAATATGATGAATTGTATTCGGAGACTAAAATGATGAATTGTATTCAGAGACTAATCTTCTATTGTTTCGATGAATCTGTTGTTGATGTGTGCTGTTTATATTTTGTCCAATTATACATTTTGTAACCTGTGCAAAAAACAGAAAATTAAAAAATAAAAAAACCTAATATTCGTACTAATGGCGCATCACACCATAGTGCGCCATTAGTATGCCAAAGGATACTAATGGCGCATCATTAGACAGTGCGCCATTAGTATGCCGAACTTACTAATGGCGCATCCTTGTTGTCGTGCGCCATTAGTATGCCTAAGCACCAGGTGCCTTTGGCATACTAATGGCGCACTGTTGTATATACTAATGGCGCATCTGGGGTGCGCCATTAGTATACAATATACTAATGGCGTGCTACTAATGGCGCACCACTAATGCGCCATTAATGGCCAAATTAGGTGCGCCATTAGTAGGCCTTTTCCTAGTAGTGCTCCATAACGTCAATCTTCATGTCTCGAACGGTACTCCGAAAAATGCCCGAACCTGTCCGAAACCATTCCGGTGTCCAAACATGACCTTCTAATATGTCAATCTTCATGTCTCGACCATTTCGAGACTCCTCATCATGTCCGTGATCTCATCCGGGACTCCGAAAAAACTTCGGTTCATCAAAACAGGAAACTCATAATATAAATCGTCATCGAACGTTAAGCGTGCGGACCCTGCGGGTTCGAGAACTATGTAGACATGACCGAGACACATCTCCGGTCAATAACCAATAGCGGAACCTGGATGCTCATATTGACTCCTACATATTCTACAAAGATCTTTATCGGTCAAACCGCATAACAACATACATTGTTCCCTTTGTCATCGGTATGTTACTTGCCCGAGATTCGATCGTCGGTATCATCATACCTAGTTCAATCTCGTCACCGTGAAGTCTCTTTACTCGTTCCGTAATGCATCATCCCGTGACTAACTCATTAGTCACTTTGCTTGCAAGGCTCATAGTGATGTGCATTACCGAGAGGGCCCAGAGATACCTCTCCGATACACTGAGTGACAAATCCTAATCTCGATCTATGCCAACTCAACAAACACCATCGGAGACACCTGTTGAGCATCTTAATAATCACCCAGTTACGTTGTGACGTTTGGTAGCACACAAGGTGTTCCTCCGGTATTCGGGAATTGCATAATCTCATAGTCATAGGAACATGTATAAGTCATGAAGAAAGCAATAGCAATAAACTAAACGATCATAGTGCTAAGCTAACGGATGGGTCTTGTCCATCACATCATTCTCTAATGATGCGATCCCGTTCATCAAATGACAACACATGTCTATGGCTAGAAAACTTAACCATCTTTGATAAACGAGCTAGTCAAGTAGAGGCATACTAGGGACACTCTGTCTGTCTATTTATTCACACATGTACTAAGTTTCCGATTAATACAATTCTAGCATGAATAATAAAAATTTATCATGATATAAGGAAATATAAATAATAAATTTATTATTGCCTCTAGGGCATATTTCCTTCAAAAACATCCGCGCGCTATGGATGGGGGAGCTGCCACCCAACCTGGTGCATCAAATGTCCACCCCTTGTCCAATGGTGAGAGGATGGAGATGAGAGGGAGGAGGAAAAGTGGGCTTGTGGTGAGGGTCCATGTTTTTTATAGTGTGTCTGGACTCCACCAAACCACTTCTACATTTTGGGTCCGATTTATGATATTTTGGGTATTTGTCCGCGTTCACGGACACTTGATGTAACCCCATTTGGATGAACAAAAGTGTCCTAATTGTCTGGTCCAGACATTTAGAAGCGATTTGATGTAACTAACGACATCTGCAACTTTGACCCCCAAACAGGACACTGTATCCGTCCGCGCACTGGTGGGGACCAGTCCACGGACACTAATGCGGGAGCCAGCCGTCCAATTGTGAGTTGCATATGTCCGTAGACATTTCGAACAACATTTACTGAAAATAAACAAATTTGATGCAAATTTAAACAAGGCAACGAATTTCATTCAAACTTGGATAATTTTTCAAACTTGGTGTAGTGTGCCCGCGCCTCGCCCATGGTGATGCCGGCATGGGCCGGCGAGGACGGTGGCGCCGGCTCATCATCGGCCACCTCTTCTATTGGCTCGTCCGCAATACTGACTTCCGGAGAGCTTGTCCGTTTGTCAGCTTGCCAGCCGGCCCCAATGACGGCGATCTCCTTCTTTTGTTCGTCCGAGAGGCTCTCCCACAAAGATTTGGAGCTCAAAACCATGGCGGGTGTGGTGCCGAGAGAAGATAGGGAGCAGAGGAGGTTAGATGCGGCTGTTGTCAGGTTTGGCGTTTAAATAGCAGGTGGATGTTAGGCCAAGCGGCGAGGTGGTTAATTGTGGCCGACAAACGAACAGACGGGTGGCGTTCGCATGCGGGTGCCGGAGGTTCCTCGGCAACTGTACATGTTTAATGGAGAGAGGTAGATGGACGGGTGTCGTTCGAATGGAGAGAGTAGGCGCGTGCACCGGAAGCGGCATGGGCGACATTCTCGGCCGGTCTGCCGCTTCAATGTCAGCTCTAAGTGAGAGGTTACGTCCGCTCTTGGCCGGCATGAATGCCGCGCTGACTGCTTCGGATGAGAAAGGACGCGGGCGAGGGAGAGGGCTTTGGGTGGGTCAGGGTTGCAGGACGTGTACGTGGCAGCTGTCCGGACCGGCTAGTAGACATATACATGACCATGTTGGCTGGCAAAGTACGTCCAGACCGGATGAGGGCGGTTTAATGGTCCGCGTTGGAGATGCCCTTAGACTACAAACTTGGAGATGGTCCGCGTTGGAACATGACATAGATTTAGAGTTCAACTTTCTGAATGATCTTTTCTTAGAAAACAAGTTTATTTCTCTTTAGTGTTCTGAAATATAAGGAGGCATGTCAAGTTCTGAAATGGCATTCCTGCTAAATGCTGATGATCCTTCATGTGCTTGTCGACTAACAAGATTGTATTCGTGCCCAATAGGTGTAGCGGTGTGCGCGTGCACACGGCACTTCGTCTACAATTCAGAGTCTCTTGAGGTACAAGATGTTAACCTGAAGGAAAAACAGATGCATCTCCTCTGTTGTTTTTCTTTTCTTTTCTTTGCAGGTTCCTATGTTGTTTGTTACTAACTGATACTTCCCCGGTTCACAAATATAAGATGTTTTGGATGTTATAAACTGAGATTAGTGAACAAACGCACTAAAGCGTGTCTATATATAGATCTGATTTAAAAAAAAAGAGTTAGAACATCTTATATTTGTGAACGGAGGGAGTAAAATTATCATCTGCTTGTTCTGAGGTTGGTAGTTGTTCTCACGTGTCAACTGCCATTGTGTGCCTGGTCCACCCTAAAAATTTAATGTGCCTAATCCCTTAATCACAATGCACTTGATTACTTACGTACATGGCTAGACACAGCTAACTAGTTCCAGCAGTCATGTTCTGAAGTCTTTGTGCTTGTTAGTGTTGCTGAATAAGTAAATGTTATCTGATAACCCGTTCTTTTCCCCTTTGTAACGTTTTTCTTTCGAATTTATCATTGTTAGATGTAGTCTGCGTCTGGGTTCACAAAGTTTCTGTCAGTTTGTGAAGCGAGGGATGTTCACTTCTGAAGCAAATGGTGGCACAATCTGGTTGCCTGTAGCCTAAACCAGAGTTTTATTATTTTCAGATAGTTTCACTAGTGTTGTAGCCTGAATAACTTGCTATCGTGTTCGCCTGTAGCCTGCAGTTTTTGAACTAGAAATATATGTGCATTTTCTTCATCCACAAAAAAATGCATTTTATTGAGAGAAATATATATGCATTTCTTATGTGCGATCCTGCTTATACCCTAATACCCATGTAACTTTCAGTGGGCTGCTGGCTAATACCAACCAAACAGTTGGGACAGAGTGGGCCGTGGTGGGACGCCCAAGTATATTGACCAGCACATGGGCTCACTTGGAGGCACACAGGCCAGGCTGGGCTAAATCCAAGGTCACACACAATAGGAAATGCCACCATAAAAAAATTTGTAAGATACCACAAAATTGGCCCGTCTCAATATTCACACGTATGTGAGTCTGACTGTCTATGCATATGTATGGTTGATGAACCAACAAACCACCCCATAGAAGAAGAAAAACAGAGGAAGGAAAAAAAAAGGGCCTTCTTAACTCTTCAATTCAATAAATCGAATACAGCAGACTTAGGGCGGGCGGGCGGGCGGGCTTGTTGCTTCTGTATACATAAGATGGTGACTACCAATAGCGCCCCTCCTCAAAGCTTCGCTTAATTCGCAAGAGAAATCTCAAAGGGATTAACCCCGCAGCAGTTTGGCTATGAAAGGGACCAACGCACGATGATCTGGTGTTGGCGTGTCATCGTTTCAGTCAGGATGATGCTTCGGACAGGCTGGGCTTTGCTAGAGGAGGAGCGGGGGCGGCTTGTCGGAATAAGATTAGCGAGTCATCGGGGGTATTTGGTACAGTAATTACAGTGTTCGTTGTTGGTGGTGCCGTCAATCATCATCGCCTGCAAGAGAGTCATGCGTTAATACTTGCATGTTCATTCCCTTCAGGCAGCAACTGAACTATCTCGATCATGGAAACTAGAAGAAAATCTATATATATCCGACGAATTAGTGCTTACTGGCTTGTGGATCGACATGGACAAAGAAACTGGCAGCAACTATTAGATAACACAGAACCAGCATAAGTCCTTTCAGATAGTTTGCAATGCCATCCTGCATAAAAAAAGAAAGAGAAACAAATAAGCACATGATACTGAAGCTTTACCAAGATGGATGTCTGTAGCACCGTAATACATCAGCGCAAAGGGTAAACTAGAAATATGTCCTCAAGGAGTACAAAACACCTTACAAGCCCACCATGCATGTTTATGTTTAACCAAAAGACTCTTGGTAACCGCTTAAGAACTTACCTGTAGCATAAATGCCACGACAAGCACTGTTATGAAGAGAGTTGCTGTCTCAAATAGTTGGAAATTCAAGTCCATCTTTTGCCCCATCATCCAACCAACGACAACACAAAATGGAATCTGCATTAACAGAGAACACATGTCAAGTTTCAAAAATAAGAAATCAGGCATGATGCGCAGACAAATAGAGAAAGTGGAGGAATAGCAGCAATCTACAAACGACACAGACCAGTAGAACATTTAACTCCCTAATAAACAAAAAATGACCAGAACTGTACTTGGCTGAACAAGTGCTAACATTCACACAGTACACAGATATCACAATGGGATATTAAGTTCAAAAGCATTACCACAAACATTGATATCTGCGTTGATGATCCAATTGCAACACCTATTGTTATGTCCTATAGCAGCGTAAAGCAAATGCAAAAACAGTTAGGAGGATGCTGAAGGAGGAAAAACACCAACAGTAACCACATATACAAACACTTACGAGCTTATCTTTCATCGCAAACATTATTGCGCTAGCATGTTCTGCTGCATTGCCCACGATAGGAAGCAAAATAACACTGATAAAAGCCACTGGTAGGTGCAATGAATCAGATGCTCCCTGGCAGCAATAGAGCAAAACAATGGTCAATTACATCCTTGCAGAGTATACAGTTAACCTGTAAGATTGACACTATATTGGTACTCTCTCCGTTCCAATTGATAAGACATGCACGCTTTCAAGATTTAACTTTCACCATCAATTAGACCAATAATGTACGAGTCATGTGACTTAAAAATTGAAGATGCACATTTTCCCTGACACACTGAGTGCACATTATCAACAAAACGGATTTTCTTAAGTCATCAACTAGGTTAGCTTTAATTAACTTCAATTATAACATATGAAGAAAACTGATAATTTTGTTGTCTTTTTCTACTGGGGAGAAAGAAAATACCTCAATGGCATTAACCAGGTACTCAGAAAGGACAGAAATCCATATCGTTAACACTGCAAGCCACGCAATAGCCTCCCACATGCTAATCTCTACCTCTTCATCTTCCTCGGTGGCATCCTCATTAGGCACTTCTTCCTGCAATTTCATAATATTGGTGCAACCTTCAGCAAATGATGAGCATGGTTTGCAGCTATATTTTGAAGTGATCTTCTTTAAGGAAATTTATTAGTTTATCATATGGCGTTCCAAATTGAGAGCACCAATATAGTTTGTCATCAGCAAGGATACGCCTATGGCATATATTATCAGAGCGATGGTCATGTCATCAGCAAGAAGTAAACAATTGAGGTACCACACTTACACTGCCAATTTGACTGTAACTGCTATTCCGTGCACTTAGTTGAAAATAAAGATAGCTTGCATATGCCACGAGCATAATACAACTACTGAATCTTGAAAGAGCAAGCTCAGAAGCTCCTTGCTGTATTTCTGATTTTGTGAAATGAAGGACAGCAGGAAACATCAGCCCCATAACAGCCATCAACAGTAAACCTGAGTTAACAACAGCAGTTGCCTGTTGTAAAGAAAATCGTGAGTTCACTATCAGAGATTTCCCTTGGAAAACTAAAATCAACCACACAAACATCACCTTGCTGAAGACTTGGTCTTTGTTGCGATGAATAATACCACCAGCAAAGAAAGCACAACCAACCACCAATAGCATATTTGATAATATAGAACCCAATAGCGATTGCTGAACTACTCGGATCATCCCATTTTTCAAAGCATATATTGCTATTATCATCTCAGTTGCATTCCCAAACGTGGCATTCAGAAGGCCTCCAACTGCAATTTGGAGAAAAATAAGATATTGTACTTATTTCAAAAACTATAATTTCCAGTAAGTTATTAACCAGAGTGATAAAAGTGACATACGTGTTGGACCAGTGTATACCGCGAGCTGCCTGGAGAACAGGAAATGATGTCAGATTTTAACAAAGTCAGGAAACTAAGTAGAGAGTCTGGTAACTCACTCAGTTGCATAACCCAGACGCTCAGCTAACGGTGTTATTCCTAGCATGCTGAAAAGAAAAATCACTCCCTGCAGGTTTGATGAAATATAAACAATGTCAGCATTCACTGATCATCTGTACTTAAACCTGCCGTTGAACTACTGAACAAACGATATGTTCCTGAAGATCAGTGAGTAAGATCATCAGCTCTTGCCAAAGATCTCCAGGTGGTGTCGATATACAATTATTAGTTGGAGTGAAAAAGCCTACAACTAGTGATATATATAAATTAACGCGCCGTATTAGAGATCAATCTCCATGAACAACACACTTACATGCCAATCCGTAGTGTAGTACAGAACGATCGTCGCAGGCCCAAAGGGCATCAGCAGGTTGAGCTTGGAGGTGAATATGACGGTCCTGATGCTCTGCAATACTCTCTTCACGGTGGTGTGCAAGCTCCAGGATGGGATCATGGTCGACCGCAGCACGCCGTTGGGCACATCCAGGCCGTTTGCCTTGAAAGCCCCCATCTCGATCTGATGATTCTCCATCATCTGCATCCACAAAAAAGGGTGTTATTCGTGAGCAAACAATGCTGCTAAAAGAAGCAACTTCCCCAAAGCCAGGTGCGAACTCAATTCCTATTCCGCGTCAAAGCGGCGGACATGACGTGGGATACGGGGGTTCACCGATTTTGTTTGGAAAAATCAAGCTGCGCCCGCAGCGGGGCACCAGGTCAAGTTTCCGAGCAGAAAAAAAAAATCCTTAGTCAACTCAGATCGATCTTGCGAGCTGGAGAGGAAGAATAACCCGACTGAACTATGATCGGATTAGCAGGGCACGACGCGGCAATCAGATCGGCGGCAACTGGCTGGACTGGGGGGAAAGAACTATTCGGATCTCGATTGCTCGGTGGCAGGGCAAACCGAGGAATCAATCCCCAAGGGACTCCCGGAACAACCCGTTGAATCAAGCTGGCTGTTTTCCCTTACCTACGGAGGAGGAAGAACCCAATCCAGGCCTGTCCAGCAGCACTGTGCCCGGCCGGCCGGCTGGCTACTGAGTAGCTGTCGGCGCCGAATCGCGAGGAAGAAGAAGCGGGCTCGGGGAGAGATCAGAGGCGAGAAATCCGCGGGAGCAGGAGGAGCATTGGGCTGCCGGAGCCGGGGAAATCTCGGGATCCTGGTGCGGTTAGCCTGGCACTAAGCGAGCACGGAGGAGGGGAGTAGCGGGTAATTGTGCTCCGAGGAGGACGCACGACGGCACGGCACGGCACGGGGGGAAGCCCACTAAGGCACTAACCCAGCACCACGACGAATACTAAATTCGAAACCAGCACCACCGCCACTACTACTACTTGCGTCGACCGAAATCCGAGGGGATATCGCTCGACAAACATCACCTGAATCTGACACCGCCAGCACCACCGCCAACAACTAACCTGGGCGACGACCGGCGGGGGAGTCGGGAGGATCAGCAACAGCAGGCGGCCGCTAGCGCCCTGGGGAGCATCGCTCGCTCGCTGCCGGCGGCCCAAGAAGGCTCGGGGGAGGGGGAGGAGGAGGTCAAAGCCAGTCGTGGTGGGAACGGAACGGGTCCTCGCCGGCCGCCGAGGGGGACGGGAGGTCGGCTCGGCTCGGCTCGAGGGGGCACGGAATTTTGCAGGTTCGGAGTGGGTAGGCGCTCGCTCGCTCGCTCGCTGCTCGCAATCACAAGGGCCGCGCCGCACCGGGAAATTCGGCCGGCTTCCGTCCCGCTTTCGTCGCGTCCTTCCTCCCGTGGCAGACGGGGCACGCACGCACGTTCGGTTCGGGGTGGGGGGACGTCTCCTCCATGTGACTCTAGACCGACTTGGTGTTGGTGTTGGTGCCGGCTCGTGCTTGCGGCGTCAAGTCGTGCCCCCCTTTAGTGGTTGTTTGGATACCAATAATTAAACCTGATTTAGGAAAACAAGTTTTAGGAGTGTTTTTAGGAAAACCTGTTTTAAGGGAGAATTTTCGTTACCAGGAGTTTCTGGAATAACTCGTTTGGGTGAGAAAACGTTAAAACAAGTTTTGGTAAAAGCGTGTTTGGATTAGTTAGTACTATGTAGACGCCGCTTACTTTCTCCTGTGTCTCTCTGAACTCAAGTCGCCTCCGCTTCTTTCCCAAATCGCCGCCGCAGCTTACCGTCTATGTTCCTCGAGGAGCTTGACCTAGCCCAAGCTCCCCACGCCATCAACGGCTCCGGTGACCGCCGCCACGGCAACAAAGCCGTACGGTTGCGCGGCTGCCGCTTCCCGTTCCACTCTCCTCACACCGTCAACGGCCCCGGCTCCGGCGACCGACGCCACCACGGCGATGCCGTATGGTTCCGCGGCGTGCAGTGCAGACGTGGGGCGTCCCATCTGTTCTTCGCGGCGGAGGCCTACCGGCGGGGAAGAAGGGCACGTTGTCGCGGTGGATGACTCGCGACTATGGTTGATGGCGGAGGACAAAATCCGCCCCCATCTTCTAGACCCTTCACTACCGAGGCATCCAGGGAGTCTAGAGCGTGCTCGACGCAGCCCGAACTACTTCCAGTGGATGAGTATGAGCTGCCCTCTTCGTGGCATGCTGGATCTGGAACTATGGTGACAGACTCTTCATTCAGATAATGTGAGGTAAGCTTCTCTCTAGCTCAGTAATTTTATATTCTCAAGGTCCATACCGAACTTGCTGTATGATGTGTGAATGGACAAGAAAATGATTTTAGCATTGAAACATTGAATGTAAAGCTTGTGAATCTACAAATGAATGAAAAATCTGTCGATAGTTATCCAATGTACCTATAAATAAAAATGATAACAACTATTTTAGTGCTTAATTAATCATCTTCATCTTCTTCTTCCTGAGTGGCATGCTGTTGGAGATTACTCCACAACTGTCGAGCGATGCTTGCACGTACTCTTTCACCGGCAACTCGATCATCTTCTTGTAAGTTTGCTTGCCCTCGAACTTCTTGGTCACCGGTGTCAACATCTCCTTGTGTTCCCTCTTGTTCATAAAGCTCAAACAACTCATCATTCCTATCAACCTTCCTTATGAAGTTATGGATGATGCAACAAGCCATAACAATTTGGACCTGTTTTTTGTAAGGATAAGGGATTCCTCCATTCCTTGTTAATATTGGAAATCGAGCTTTTAGAACGCCAAAAGTACGTTCTACAACATTCCGTAGTAGTTGTGTGTGACGATGATTGAACAAATCTTTCTCACTACTATATCGACGTTTAGTTCCACGAAAAGAACCAATGTGATAGTGATCTCCACGATAGGGGGCAATAAATCTTGGAGTATTTGCATAGCCCGAGTCCACGAGATAAAACTTACCTGCATGTAAAGTTTGATATCACTCTCAAATTTCCTATTATATCATTACATGTTTGATACAATGAGACAAACTTTACTTGCATGTAAATTCATGTATTTTTTATTTTTACCTTCTGGGACAACAAACCCACCATCAGTAACAGCCCACCTTAATACGGCTTGATCCGATGCGGAACCTTCCCATCCAGCAGCCACATATGAAAATGTCATGTCAAATGACACTACTGCCATTACATTTTGAGAGGGATAACCATGCCTATTTCTGTAAGGAGTTTGTTTATCAAGCTTGATTTTTGCATTAATATGTGTCCCATCAATTGCTCCCATACAGTTCTGTTGAGAGAAATTTAGAATTAGAATTGGAGATTTGAACTTTGCTGCAAGTAATATCCGAAAGGAACATGTTCTTGAGATAGAATATATACCTTGAAGTATGGGTAAAACCTTGAGTCGCCCAATATTTCGTTGGGAACTTCATTGGGCGGATCTGTTATGTAAACATCACATAAGCCATTAATGGCTTTTAATACTCTCTTGAAATGCCGACTTATTGTTTCTCCTGAATGTTGAAATCTATTCTGGATAACACGGTTCCTAACATTGTGACCAATTGTATGTAGAAATATGACTAGTTGTTCATTGACGTCCATCCGTTTTGTATCCGTAAGTAAATTCCTCTCGCACAATGCATCTCGCAATAAGTAGAAGGTGTGCTTATCAACACGAAGTTGTTCATAAAATCTAACTGGATGTCCTTCCAACCACTCTCTAGTCTTTTGCGCACCAGTTAATTTAGAGGTATTACGTGGTGTTTTGAATAGCCTTCCGAACAGCACATGTTGCAAAAGTGACATTGCAGAAAAGTCATTAATAATCATTTGCCCAGAATCAGAATAGTCTCCATCTGCCATATCTTCCATGGTTTCCCTGCAAAATTTCATGTAGCAACTTCGGTTAACTGTCGGAATTTCTACAATGTTATTGTTCTAGAGCTGATAAATTTTCTGCTAAATGGTAGGACAAGAATCATTGAATGAGTGATAGGAGAACATTGAATGATTTCGGTGACAAATTTTACTCGCTAGGTTGATGATAAAACATGGAGATATGTACTGACGCAAAGAGCAACATTGCATCATTGCTGTTTAAACCAATGAACCAAAAGGAAAGGTATGCCATCAACTTCCCTCACTTATATCTTAAGCTTATGTATTTGTAGAACACACACACACACACAAAAATATAAATCCAAGTTCTGAAGAGGGATTTATATATGAGACCATATATAACTAGTAGCACGAACCAAATAAATATATAAATTTGCATATTGATTATTTGAACACAAACTTACAGAAGGAATTTATGGAAATTGCAAATACAACCTAATCAGAAAACTAAACAGTACGCTACAACAGGTAAAAAACTACGCATTTTCAACCCAGAGAGACCGAGTCTCTTCATCCATCTCAATGAAAATAGCCCTTTTATCAACATGTTCAAATGCTTGTGCAGCTTTCAATTTTTTGTTTGGTTCAACATCAGGCATGCTATTTAATATCTGCATACATGCTTTCACTGAGTAAGCTTCTGTTTGCTGTGCTGCATTTTTCTTTGATTCAGCAATGATCAGTGATGCATCTGCGAGGCGATCAATTGCATTAATAGCATCATCAGCTGTTCGCTTTTGCCCTTTTGAAGTGTTTTGCGACCCACTTGCATTGCCCTTCTTATTTTTCTCGACCTTAGTGGTGTTAGGCTTCTTAGGACAAGCAACAGGGGAATCATTTGTTCCATCAGATTCAACTTCTACTATCTCATTCAGATCAATTTCAATTTGTTCTTTGCTGGTTCCACCTTTCCCTTTGCTAGATATAGCACCAACTCCTGATGCGGTAGAGCTAGCACAAATGTCCTGAAGGTCTATCCAACTAGGCCACACTTTGTCTCGGTATTCTTGAATATTCTTGTCCTTCTGCAGTTTGTTAGTTTATTGTAAGTCCATTTTTCAACTGTATGATATAGCAATATTTCAAAATTAATGTGTTTCAACTTACCGATATGAGATCCGCCCAACTTTCTTCTGAAGCTTTGATCATTTTATCATCGTCATCCCAACCAAACCATGTGTGCTTTAGAAGTCTGTCCATGCTAGCATAACAACTCCTGTAGTACTTATGACGATTTTTTATTTGTTGCAACTCAAGTTTGTCTACCTTTGACTCATTGAACTGTTCTAGGATTTCACGCCATGCTTTCTTTTGTGTATCCTGTTCCTTCCTTACCTCCATTTTGAGTTTGATCTTTTAATATGTTGAGCAATATTTTGTCCTCTGAAGATTTTCATGTGTGGCGCTTTATGGGCTGCTTTTCGGTCTTTTCCTTCTTAATATTTTTGATTTGGTCATCCATATTTTCCTACATGTAAACAAAAACAATATAAACTACTACTAGTTAAATCACTTAGGCAGAAAAAAAGGATTTTTTATTACCTTTTGGCCCTACTTATCTGTACTAGTACTATTTACTGCCAATGGTCTTCCATTATGATGGAAGTAATTATGATCTACTAAAATCAGTAGAGTTGTGCTATACACACGACAAAATATGGACTATGTTTAAAATCCGGCCACACATGCGCGCATACATCGGGCACCGGCCGCTGGATTTCGATGCCGTGCATGCATCGGGCAGCAGGATCGTGCATGAAGCAATTTCTAAATCAGTATCAAGGGTATCGCATCATAAAAGAATTGTCAACTTTGTACTGAAATTACATGACTACGACTCAGGCTGAACTACGACTAGTGCATAGAGAAAGTTTGTCTATTCATCACTCGAGTAAAGACATGTTGGCAGAACTTTGCAATTTAAGTTCCATACTTGCACTTGTTTCCTCAGAACATGAACAATTTTGCTATAAGTTTGAGTATGTTCATCAGTTTCTGATTATGAATCTTACCTGTAGGCTCATGAAGATTGATTTCTTGCTGCAAACAAGTCGAGGAAGGTAGCTCTTGTTGTCCCAGCAGGGTCAGCAGCGTCTGATTGGAGATCTCAGCCTAGCGTCGATGGCCAGAAGATCGATGATCACAGCCGTTATCGGCGGCCAGCCATGGAAGAAGCACGTACCTAGATCCTGTTTATTGATGTTTGTGATGCCGGCATCCCTGTATATATATAGAAGCTTGGAAAAAAGGGCGCGTGCTAGTTGCGCGGGAAGGCACAGTTGGCGCCAACAAGTTTGTTGAGGAAGACGTGGAGGAAAAAAATGTCTGTTTTATGTAACCAGGTTTCTATAAAAACGAGTATTAGTCGTTTTTCACTAGACGCACTTTCCTGGCTTTGTGGAAACCGAATTCTGCTTATCCACGTTTTTATTGGGCCACCCAACCGTGGTTTTAGTTTGTTACACGGTTAGATCGGATTACGGGAAACCAGCTCTGATAAAACAGCGTATCCAAACAAGACCAAAATGTTGGAAATTTCCTTGGCCGTCTGGATCTCGGCATGGGATTTTTCCTTTGCGGTGAAGTTAGGAGGAAAGGTCTTAACAACATTTTTCCTGAAATGTGGCCAGCTGGCTGGTTATGGGCTCGTTAGGAAAGTATTGATGGACCGAGTAGCATGTCATGTTGCAAAGGAGTTGCTTGAGTGATGATTCTCAGAAAAAGAAAAAAGGGAGTAGTTTGAGGAAGAGTCTCTGCGTCTTTGACAATCGGGTTTTTTCACTGTGCCTGCGTTGTGGAAAGGATTCATATGTGAAATAAGAACCCTAATAACTTAATAATGCAGCTGCGGTATTTGGCAGCGTCCTGCGCACCCTGCACGACCGTTCGATCTTGATGGGCGGCTTGATGGGCGAGACAATGGGACGCGCGGTTTTGAGGCACAAGTGGCAGACGGGGGGGGGGGTGGGTTAGTGGTGAGGCCATGTACAGTGGTTTCAGGGCAAACCGCCACCCACCTTCGCCGCTTTTAGAGTTTGATGGATCGAGTAGCATGTCATGTTGCAAAGGAGTTGTTTGAGTGATGATTCTCAAAAAAAGAGAAGAGTGGTTTGAGGAAGAGTTTCCGCGTCTGGTTTTTTCATGACACCTGCGTTGCTGCAGGGATTCGTATGAAATAAGAACCTAGTTACTTAATAATGCAGTTGTGCTCTTTGGCAGCATCCGGTGCACCCTACACAAGCCGCCCAATCTTGTGGACGGCTCCGCAGGGGAGGCAATGGGACGCATGGTTTTGAGGCACACGTAGCGGATAGGGGCTGGGTTAGTGGTGGGGCCATGTATAGTAATTTTAGGGGGAACCGCTGCCCACCTGCACCGCTTTCAGTGTTTGGATTTTTGGGAGTCATCTCGCTGCGGTTCTCTCTCTCGCATCCCCTCCATTTCTCTCAACGATGGCGAGTGGGATCGACGATTTTGGCGGTGATTCGCTGTCGTGGAGAGGTCGTCCACGCGCACCTCCCTTGTAGCTTTTGATTTTGACTGTTTTTGTCGGGGTTTTGTAGCGCTAGGGTTTACGACGATGTGGTGGTGGATCATGGTTGTGGGAAGTACAGGTGGGCATGGGAATCGAACAGAGGTGACCCGCGCGGCACCCTCAAGGGGGTGGAGGAGCGGCTTGATTGAGTAGTTGGAAGGGGGAAGAGGGGCAGTGGCATCGCCAGGGAAGCACGCATGCACACCGTGTCTAGGATTCGTTCACAGCGCATGCTCGGGGGCCATGGTGTTTGTGGTGGAGAGAGGTGTGACCTGAGAGGGGATGCGTTTTGGGGGGCTTGAAGAGGAAGGTCGGCGGTATGGTGACGCCGATGGAACAGGTGCATGGCCACGGTGGTGGGAGGGGGGAGGGGGTGGGGTGACGCTGGCGTTGAGTAGGCTGGAGTGGAGAGGGACACGGGGAGGTTCAATGTGTTAGAGTTTCTCAAATACCAGTAGGAGGTGCTTAGGATACAAGAACGAGTTGCTCAAAATATGAGTAGGGGTCGCGTGTAGTATGTAGTAACTCACATGGCCATTAAACAATATTTGTAGCAGTAATTTTAAATAGTATTTTGTAGACAACTAATTAGCAATGACACACAACTTAGCAATCATGTGAGGCTACCGGTAAAAAAATTAGGCAACAGATGAGAAGACCTAGCTTTTTTATCAAAATCAGGCAACTAAGAGCACACATATCATGATCTGCTCTGATGTGCATTGATCAGATCTATCTATGTTTTACTCATGAATTCATATGAATTATTTACTTCGTAATTTATATGCATACATGCTCTCTGATTTGTTAGTCTAGCACTCGCCATATGTAGATGAATACTCTCCAAGAGGGAGTTGTATATGTTAGACTATGTTCAACCTTGCAAGTAAGCTACAATAGTGATAGAAAAAGCCCGTATTATGTTCTTATCATTATGGATAAAAAGATAGTTCTATGGTTGTCCCAGTGATGAGTCGGGGGTGAGGACAATATCTTAATGTAATACTCTGTTTTACTTAATACTTTGTTTTGCATGCTGGACAACGGTCTTCGGGTGGAGTATTAACTAGTTGCTGTTAGATTAACATACTATAGATGTGCAGACGATGCCTATATGTAACTATGCCATGTAGAACCATATAATGATAAAAATTGTAATTTAATCGATACCAAACTATAATTGGTTCACCATGTCATGCTATCTTTTATGGAGGGATACCACTAGTGAAATTATGGGTCCACTCATCCCTATCACTTTCGCCTCAATCAATGCACTCTAATTATTGCTTTATACGTATCCTGAACTTTTATTTCTGCAATAATCACTTTCAAGTAACTAGTAAGGCTAGCGAGACTGATAATCTTATTGCTTTCATTGGGGACCAAGACCGGGATTGTAATTGTGTGCATGTACTTATAATTGGTTGTTGCTCAAGCTCTACCTGGTTCCTGAAAGAGAGGAAACATTATATCATATGATTTTTCATATTCATATTGATCTTTTACCTTCCATACAAGTGATTATATTTTTACGTTGTTGCTATTTGAAGAGATGCCACTAGTGAAATTATGAACCACCAATATAATTTTCCACATAGAAACAACCACCACTTTACTTTTACATGCACTTTTGTGAATTAATTATTTCAAAAATATAAAGCACCTCCAACCAAACAATACACTCGTAACTTATTGTAACTAGCAAAATTAGTGAGATCGACAATCTGACTAGAATTGTTGGGGACACAAGTAAGTTTCTAATTGTGTTGAAGTGGTGATAATTAGACTTGGAAGTGTTGATTCCACGGGTTGATACCTTGGTTTCGAGGGAAATTTACCGCTTGTTGCAAACCATTGCACTTGGCGCCCAACTACTATTGCCAATCTCTACTGTCTTGGTCAACCACCTATTTCACCCACCAACATTTCGCTCCCCACCTATTTCACCCACCAACATTTCGCTCCCCACGTTAGAGGGGAACAAAGATGTAAGGTCTCCTATTTCACCCACCAACATTTCGCTCCCCACCTTTGCTCAACCTCCACTATGTATTTCCTCTCCTCCTCCCCTCTATTTTGATGTTTTTCCTCCCGCATCTGATTTTTCCATTGGTTTTCATCGAAAACCACGCACGTCTTCCTAGTTTACCAAATGAAATCATGTCATCTTTGGTAAATCAATACGTGTTGATTCATTTTTTGAAGGAAGCACCAATTCAAATGACAACTAAGTCTATTTTTTGTATGTAATCGGGATGATTGCATACAAAAAATTTATGGCCATGTTATGGCTAGTTATCTGGTACTCCCTTTGTACTTAAGTCGCTCGGAGGGCTTTCCAACCAGGTGAAAAAGGAGGGAAAATGACTAGGTTACCCGTGGTTGAATCCCACAAATCCCTGAGTCATCTCTGTAGGATCAGAGAAGATAGTTCTAGAGGGGGTGAATAGACTCTTAACAAACCAAAGATCCAGTTTTCAGTTCTCTTGAAGTTTAGGCAGATTTTGGCACTAGCTAAGATAATACCAAGGCTTTCTACACATGCATATCTAGAGATAGAGCAACGGAAATAATAAAGCATGCAATGCGCGGAGAGTACGGGGTGGAGATGGAAATTCAAATGCAGTGAAGACACGATGATTTTTGGCATGGTTCCGATAGGTGGTGCTATCATACGTCCACGTTGATGGATACTTCAACCCACGGATGGTAATGGTTGCGCGAGTCCACGGAGGGCTCCACCCACGAAGGGTCCGCGAAGAAGCAACCTTGTCTATTCCACCATGGCTTACGTCCACGAAGGACTAGTCTCACTCGGGCAGATCTTCACGAAGTAGGCGATCGCCTTGCCCTTACAAACTCCTTGGTTCAACTCCACATGATCTTGAAGGCCCCCAAGTGACACCTAACCAATCTAGAAGACACCACTCTCCAAAAGGTAATAGACGTTGTGTTCGTGATGAACTCCTTGCTCTTGCGCTTCAAATGATATTCTCCTCAACACTCAATATCTTTCTCACAGATTTGGCTTGGGTACGAGAAGGATTGGAGTGGAAAGCAACTTAAAGAAGCTAGAAATCAAGGTTTAAATGCTTGGATTGGAATCTCTTGATCTCAACGCATGTGTAGGTGGTTCTCTCTCAGAAAACGAATGGTGAAAGTAGTGTTTCGTTCTGATGGCTCTCTTAGAGCGTAGGTGGTGGTGGAGGGGTATAAATAGTATTCACCCAAAATCCAAGTGTTACACACTTTTGACTCAAATCGGTGAGACCAAACATAAACTCGGTGAGACCGATCTGTGTAAAAGATATGAACATTGAGCTTTTCGGTGGGACCAAAGTGGAACAACTCGGTAGAACCGAAGTGCAATGGATAGGGCAAAACTTCGTTTCGGAATTTCCTATTGTTTCAACTTTTTGATTCCAAAGTGAAACAATGTCATTACTAAAACTTGGTCAGGCCATATCGGTGGGGCCGAGATCAGTTTTGGTCAAACCGAATTGCTAGGGTTTGGCTGTGCCAATGTGTGGGTTCATCGCAGTGGGTCTGGAGTAGATGATAACGGTGAGGACCGAGATGGGTATTTAGGGTTTGGATAGATGTGATTGAGAAAGTGACTGGGGATTTTTGGAGCAATATCACTAAGCATTTGAGCAACAACCTCATCATCAATACCTCACCCCATGTTAATAGTACTGGCTTTCCTAAGGGACTAATGTGATCTTAGATCACTAAACCAAAAATGTAGAGTCCTGAAGCTTTGCCAATTCTTACCCTTAGCATTTTGAAGGGGTCCACATCCTCATGTCCTTGCCATGCCACTGTTGAACTTATCTGAAATATACTAGATAAAGTGTTAGTCCAACAACATGTATGTGGACATTGATTACCAAAACCACCAAGGGAGCAAATGTGCTTTTAGTCTCCCCCTTTTTGGTAATTGATGACAACGTACATCAAAGTTTCAATTAAGAATACAGGAAATAGTACATTAAAGCTTTGAAGAAACATGTAACACTCATATGCCCCCCTACAAGTGTGCAAGCATGTAAGTGCACAACAGGAAGGAATGAGTGATGAGTTACATGTATCTTGGCCATATGCATCAGAGCAACAAGATGAAAGATATACCTTCATTGTTGGAAATATGCCCTAGAGGCAATAATAAAATGGTTATTATTGTATTTCCTTGTTCATGATAATTGTCTATTGTTCATGCTATAATTGTATTAATTGGAAACCGTAATACATGTGTGAATACATAGACCACAACATGTCCCTAGTAAGCCTCTAGTTGACTAGCTCGTTGATCAATAGATGGTTATGGTTTCCTGACCATGGACATTGGATGTCATTGATAACGGGATCACATCATTAGGAGAATGATGTGATGGACAAGACCCAATCCTAAGTATAGCACAAGATCGTGTAGTTCGTTTGCTAAGAGCTTTTCTAATGTCAAGTATCATTTCCTTAGACCATGAGATTGTGCAACTCCCGGATACCGTAGGAATGCTTTGGGTGTACCAAACGTCACAACGTAACTGGGTGGCTATAAAGGTGCACTACAGGTATCTCCGAAAGTGTCTGTTGGGTTGGCACGAATCGAGACTGGGATTTGTCACTCCGTATGACGGAGAGGTATCTCTGGGCCCACTCAGTAATGCATCATCATAATGAGCTCAATGTGACTAATGAGTTAGCCACGGGATCATGCGTTACGGAACGAGTAAAGAGACTTGCCAGTAACGAGATTGAACGAGGTATTGGGATACCGACGATCGAATCTCGGACAAGTAACATACCAGTGGACAAAGGGAATTGTATGCGGGATTGATTGAATCCCCGACATCGTGGTTCATCCGATGAGATCATCGTGGAACATGTGGGAGCCAACATGGGTATCCAGATCCCGTTGTTGGTTATTGGCCGGAGAACGTCTCGGTCATGTCTACATGGTTCCCAAACCCGTAGGGTCTACACACTTAAGGTTCGGTGATGCTAGAGTTGTTATGGGAAATAGTATGTGGTTACCGAAGGTTGCTTGGAGTCCCGGATGAGATCCCGGACGTGATGAGGAACTCCGGAGTAGTCCGGAGGTGAAGATCAATATATTGGACGAAGGGTATTGGAGTCTGGAATTGTTTTGGGAGTACCGGGTGACGACCAGCGTGACCGAAAGGTGTTTCGGAGGCCCTGGCAAGCGTTGGGGGGCCTTATGGGCCAAGGGGAGGGGGCACACCAGCCCACTAAGGGGCTGTGCACCCCTCCCAACCCCTCTCACGTAACCTGGAGAGGTGGGGGTGCCTCCCCTGGGGCAGCCTCCCCTCCCGGCTTGGGGGGCAAGTTTCCTAGGGGTGGGGGCGCCCAAACCCATCTAGGGTTTCCCCTGTGGCCGCCGCCCCTCCCCTACGGAACCCTAGGGCGCCTCCTCCACCCCCTTCCCCCTAAATATAGTGAGGGAGAGAGAGGGCAACCGCACCCCTTGCCTGGCGCAGCCCTCTCCTCCTCCAACTCCTCATCCTCCTCCGTAGTGCTTAGCGAAGCTCTGCCGGAGAACCACGAGCTCCATCGCCACCACGCCGTCATGCTGCTGGAGTTCTCCCCCAACTTCTCCTCTCCCCTTGCTGGATCCAAGAAGCAGGAGGATGCTAGTATCTCCTAGATTGATCTTGGTGACATGTAGGAAAATTTTGAATTATTAATATGTTCCCCAACAGCGTACGACCACTTGGTTTGCTAACCATGTTGGACGCAGTACTCCTCTGACTAGACCAGCTGCCTCAAGCTTCTTAATCTCTTCTGCAATGAATTGCTGCCTCTCCAAGGCCTTCTCCTGAACCTTCTGCTTGACGGGTTAGGCTTGTGGGCAGACAACAAGCTGGTGCTCGGTTACCTCCCTGGGAACACGAGGGATATAAGATGGTTGCCAAGCAAACACATCGATATTCGCTTGCAGGAAGGCAACGAGCGCGCTTTCCTATTTTTCATCAAGGGTGGTGCTGATAGTGAAGGTACCATTAGCGCCAGCCAGCCCTGCAGGGACCTTCTTGACCTGTGGTGCATCAACCTTGAATCTCTGGTTGTTGGAACTCTCTGGCAAGTCATCAACAGGCGCAGCGCACTCCGGAGAGGTACGCTTCACGGATTCCTTGCTGGCGTCCCTGCTATCCTTCTTCTTTCCATTGTTCTCCTTGGCGGGAACTGACACTACCGTGGCCTCTGCCGTGACTGCGTCCCGGTACATCTTGTCCACGCAAATGATTGCGTCTTTCTCATCTGACGGAATGGAAATGACTCCCACTGGCCCTAGCATCTTCAGAATGTTGTAGGCATAATGGGATGTTGCCATGAATTTTGCCAAGGTTGGCGGTCCAGGGATCCCATTGTACGACAGGGGGAGGTCAGCCACATCAAAAACAACCTTCTCAGTCCAGTAGTTCAATTCTCCCCAAATGTCACTGGCAACATGATCTTTCCCGTAGGACGACTCCTGCCGAGATTTGTCGGATTTCAGGTTCCGGCAGACCCTTGAGGTTCGAACACTAGGGTACGCGTGGAGATTTCGCCTTCTACCTACCTGCACCCCTTCGCCTCGCTAAGATCTAAGCTATGGAAAGAACAGCACAAGAGACACAGGGTTTATACTGGTTCGGGCCACCGTTGTGGTGTAATACCCTACTCCAGTGTGTGGTGTGGTGGATTGCCTCTTGGGCTGATGATGATGAGCAATACAAGGAAGAGCAACCTCGCGAGAGTCTGTTCTTGGCTGGGGCGACGAACTGCTAGGAGGAGTTCAGTCACCCTTCTCTCTCTCTCTTCTCGATTGTGATCCGATCTTTTTTACCCTGTGGGTTGCTAGTCCTATTTATAGTCAAAGGCCCTGGGCCTCTTCCCAAATATTGAGCGGGAAGGGCACCAACAATTGGCCACTTTTGAAGGGGAACATCTGGTACACTTATCCTGACTAAAGTTGGTCCTCGCCTACCAAAGGCTCTGGTGTTGACACTGGCTATGGGCTCCACAATGAATCCTCCCTGCCGTTGGACTGGTCTTGGTCTCGTTGCACTGAAATCGGGTGCCTTTGCTTGATGCTCTCGCCTGCGCTTGCTCCCTTTGCACCAAAGAGGAAAGGAGGACACTGCGGCGGCTGGCCGCCCGCCTGGCGCCTTTGGTCGTTATGGCTTGCGTCACGGGCACCTCGTGAGGTCCCCCGCCTTGATCTCTCCGCCTCCTCGTGAGCTAGCCTGAGGAAGCTCCGTGTCATCCGCCCCGCGAGGCTTGGCCCCTCGCGAGGGTCTTGGGTCTGTGTTGATGAAGACGGGCCGTGCTGGGCCCCCCTTTGAGCCACGCCGCAGGCCGCAGGCAGGCAAGTCTGGGGACCCCCGTTCCCAGACACCGACAGTAGCCCCCGGGCCCAAGGCGCGCCCGGACTTGGCCGTGCAGGGAGGCGAAAGGGCAAGAGCGAAGCGCCGCGGGCCCTAACAGCCTACGGCCTTGGGCGCCGCGTGGCGGTTGATTGGACGTGAGCGCCTCAGCAACCGCACAAGTTGATAAAGGAGCGGCATCTGCCCAGGCTTTGCTTTTTTGCTTTCTCCGGTTGCTGCTCAGATCCCCTTTCTTGCGCTTCTCCTTCCTTCCTCCAAAATTTCCAGATCTACTCCGACCGCGTGACCTAGGAAGCCATGGTGCCTCGTCAGTCCCCGGTCGGAGCTTCGTACTCGTCTACCCTAGGCTCGCCGAACGTGTCGGAGGCGAGCCTCGCCCGGTTGCACCGGATTGCGGTGGCGCAGGGCATCGACGGGGGGAAGGTGTTCAAGGCCGGCTTCACCACCCCTGAGGGCCAAGGGAGCACCTTCTATCCGTTCTTTGTAAGCGCCATTGGTGTTGGCCTAGTGCCTCCCTTCTCCGAGTTCTTCTTCTCTGTCCTCCGCCATTATAAGCTACAGGCTCTGCATCTCCACCCCAACTCCGTCCTTGTCCTGGCAATCTTCGCCTATTACTGTGAGGCTCACGTAGGGGTGCAGCCCTCAGTGGCCTTGCTGCGCCACTACTTCTACCTCCGGACCTCTCGCGGTCCTGCTTTCGCGTGCGCGAGCTTCATCGCGTATGGTGGCGCCATTGCCATTTCGAACCCCGGGAAAAGGATTGAGGGCTTCAGGAGCAAGTGGGTCTTGGCAGATACTGGGCGCATCCACCCTCGGCTGATCTTGCCCACGGAGCAACCCACAAGCTCCAGCGATTGGGGTCGAGCGGAGCTCGCGGACCCCCGCGCGAAGCTGGTGTTGGAGAAGATGGACGTGGATCTGAGGCCGGCCAACATGGCGGCGGCGAAGCTGACCGGCGCGTCGCTGCTGAGGGAATTCCTGGAGCACCAGCTAGGTCCGCTTCGGCAGTACTCACTTCCGATGTGGAGGGCCCATCCGAGCCCCGCGGCCTTGGCCGACGAAGATCTGGTTGCGGTCCTCCAATCTCTGGTCGGGGGCGATGTGGCGAGGTTGGAGGGAGCTCCTACGCCCTTGTTCCTCCGCGACGACTGGGAGCAGGTAGTGGATTCCATGCCCGTCTTCAACGGGGACAGGCCCGTGCCCATGGAAACTCCCGGGGAACCGGTGGACGTGTCCTCCGACGACTCCAGCGAAGAGGGGGAAGGAGGGGAGCGGGAAAAAGTGTTGGGGAACGTAGCAGAAATTCAAAATTTTCGTACGTGTCACCAAGATCTATCTATGGAGAAACTAGCAACGAGGGGAAGGAGAGTGCATCTACATACCCTTGTAGATAGCTATGCGGAAGCGTTCAAGAGAACGGGTTGAAGGAGTCGTACTCGTCGTGATCCAAATCACCGAAGATCCTAGTGCCGAACGGACGGCACCTCCGCGTTCAACACACGTATAGCCCGGTGACGTCTCCCATGCCTTGATCCAGCAAGGAGAGAGGGAGAGGTTGAGGAAGACTCCATCCAGCAGCAGCACAATGGCGTGGTGATGGTGGAGGAGCGTGGTACTCCAGCAGGGCTTCGCCAAGCATCGCAAAAGACGAGGAGGGAGAGGGGTAGGGCTGCGCCACGGAGATTGAATCGTCTCTCCGGCAGCCCAAATACCTCAAGTATATATAGGGGAAGGGGAGGGGCTACGCCCCCATCTAGGGTTCCCTCCCTAGGGGTGGCGGCAGCCCCAAAACCCATCTAGGGTGGCGGCCAAGGGGGGAGAGAGGGGGGCGCACCTAGGGTGGGCCTTAAGGCCCATCTGGACCTAGGGTTTGCCCCCCTCCCCTCTTGGAGGCGCCTTGGGCCTTGGTGGGAGGCGCCCCAGCCCACCTAGGGGCTGGTCCCTTCCCACTATTGGCCCATGTAGGCCTCCGGGGCAGGTGGCCCCACCCGATGGACCCCCGGACCCCTCCGGTGGTCCCGGTACACTACCGGTGATGCCCGGAACACTTCCGATGGCCAAAACCGTACTTCCTATATATAAATCTTTACCTCCGGACCATTCCGGAACTCCTCGTGACGTCCGGGATCTCATCCGGGACTCCGAACAACATTCGGTAACCGCGTACATACTTTCCCTATAACCCTAGCGTCATCGAACCTTAAGTGTGTACACCCTACGGACTTGGGAGTCTTGCAGACATGGCCGAGACAACTCTCCGGTCAATAACCAACAGCGGGATCTGGATACCCATGTTGGTTCCCACATGCTCCACGATGATCTCATCGGATGAACCACGATGTCAAGATTCAATCAATCCCGTATACAATTCCCTTTGTCTAGCGGTATAGTACTTGCCCGAGATTCGATCGTCGGTATCCCGATACCTTGTTCAATCTCGTTACCGGCAAGTCTCTTTACTCGTTCCGTAACACATCATCCCGTGATCAACTCCTTGATCACATTGTGCACATTATGATGATGTCCTACCGAGTGGGCCCAGAGATACCTCTCCATTTACACGGAGTGACAAATCCCAGTCTCGATTCGTGCCAACCCAACAGACACTTTCGGAGATATCCGTAGTGCACCTTTATAGCCACCCAGTTACGTTGTGACGTTTGGCACACCCAAAGCACTCCTACGGTATCCGGGAGTTGCGCAATCTCATGGTCTAAGGAAATGACACTTGACATTAGAAAAGCTTTAGCATACGAACTACACGATCTTGTGCTAGGCTTAGGATTGGGTCTTGTCCATCACATCATTCTCCTAATGATGTGATCCCGTTATCAACGACATCCAATGTCCATGGTTAGGAAACCGTAACCATTTATTGATCAATGAGCTAGTCAACTAGAGGCTTACTAGGGACATGGTGTTGTCTATGTATCCACACATGTATCTGAGTTTCCTATCAATACAATTCTAGCATGGACAATAAATGATTATCATGAACAATGAAATATAATATAATTTATTATTGCCTCTAGGGCATATTTTCAACACTCTCCCACTTGCACTAGAGTCAATAATCTAGTTCACATCGCTATGTGATTAACACTCACAGGTCACATCGCCATGTGACCAACATCCAAAGAGTTTACTAGACTCAATGAGTTCTGGGTTTGATCATGTTATGCTTGTGAGAGAGGTTGTAGTCAACGGGTCTGCCATATTCAGATCCCTATGTATTTCGCAAAACTTTATGTCATATCGTAGATGCTGCTACCACGTTCCACTTGGAGCTATTCCAAATTGTTGCTCCATTATACGTATCCGGTATCTCTACTCAGAGCTATCCGGATAGGTGTCAAGCTTGCATCGACGTAACTCTTTACGTCGAACTCTTTATCACCTCCATAACCGAGAAACATTTCCTTATTCCTCTAAGGATAATTTTTGACCGCTATCTGGTGATCCAGTCCTAGATCACCTTTGTACCCTCTTGCCAGATATGTGGCAAGGCACACATCTGGTGCGGTACTCAGCATGGTATACCGTATAGAGCCTATGACAAAAGCATAGGGGACGACCTTCGTCCTTCCTCTTTCTTCTGCCGTGGTCAATCTTCGAGTCTTACTCAACTTCACACCTTACAACTCAGGTAAGAACCCCTTCTTTGACTGATCTATTTTGAAATCCTTCAAAAACATGTCAAGGTGTGCGTTCTTTGAAAGTATCATCAGGCGTCTTGATCTATTTCTTTAGATCTTGATGCCCAATATGTAAGCAGCTTTATCCAGGTCTTCCTTTGAAAATCACTCTTCAAACAACCGTTTATGCTTTCCAGAAATTCTACATTATTTCGAATCAACAATATGTCATCCACATATACTTATCAGAAATGTTGTAGTGCTCCCACTCACTTTCTTGTAAATACATGTTTCTAGCAAACATTGTATAAACCTAAAAGCTTTGATCACTCCATCAAAGCATATATTCCAACTCCGAGATGCTTGCTCTAGTCCATAGAAGGATTGTTGGAGCCAGCATACCTTTTAGCATCCTTAGGATCGACAAAACCTTTTATTATATCATATACAACTTTTTCTTACGAAAACTCGTTTTGACATCCATCTGTCAGATTTCATAGTCGAAAAATACAGCTAATGCTAACATGATTCCGACGGACTTAAGCATCGCTACGGGTGAGAAATTCTCATCGTAGTCAACTCCTTGAACTTGTGAAAAGACTCTTTTCCACAAGTTGAGCTTTATAGACGGTAACATTACCGCCCACGTCCGTCTTCTTCTTAAAGATCCATTTATCTCAATGGCTTGCCGATCATCGGGCAAGTCCACCAAAGTCCATACTTTGTTCTGATACATGGATCCTATTTCGGATTTCATGGCTTCTAACCATTTGTCGGAATACGGGCCCACCATCGCTTCTCCATAACTCGTAGGTTCATTGTTGTCTAACAACATGATATCCAAGACATGATTACCGTACCACTCAGGAGTAGTACATATCCTTGTCGACCTATGAGGTTCGATAGCAACTTGATCCAAAGCTTCATGATCACCATCATTAACTTCCTATTCAACAGACGTAGGCGCCACAGAAAACATCTTTTTGTGTTGCATCACTCTCTGGTTGAAGTAAAGGTTCGACAACCTCATCAAGTTCTATCTTCCTCCCACTCAATTCTTTCGAGAGAAACTCCTTCTCGAGAAAGGACCCGTTCTTAGCGACAAACAATTTGCCCTCGGATCTGAGATAGAAGGTATACCCAACTGTCACCTTTGGGTATCCTATGAAGATGTGTTTGTCCGCTTTTGGGTTCGAGCTTCTCCGGCTGAAGCCTTAAGCATCGCAGCCCCAAACATTAAGAAACGACAATTTTGGTTTCTTGCCAAACCATATTCATACGATGTCGTCTCAACGGACTTAGATGGTGTCCTATCTAAAGTGAATGCAGCTGTCTCTAACGCATATCCTCAAAATGAAAACGGTAGATCGGTAAGAGACATCATAGATCGCACCATATCTCATAAGGTTCGATTACGACGTCCTGACACACCATTACCCTCTGGTGTTCCAGGTGGCTTCAACTGCGAATCAATTCCACAATGTCTTAAGTGATTGCCAAACTCATAACTCGGAAAATCCCCTTTTGATTAGATCGTAGGAACATGATCTTCTTGTTATGACGATTCTTAACTTCACTCTGAAATCGCTTGAACTTTTCAAACGTTTCAGACTTGTGCTTCATTAAGTAAATATACCTATATCTACTCAAATCGTTAGTGAAGATGAGAAAATAGCGATATCCACCGCACGCTTCAATTCTCATTGGATCACACGCATCAGCATGTATGATTTCCAACAAGTCACTTGCCCGTTTCATCGTACCTGAAAACGGGGTCTTAGTCATCCTGCCCATGAGGCATGGCTCGCATGCGTCAAGCGATTCAAAATCAAGTGACTCCAAACATCCATCGACATGGAGTTTCTTCATGCATCTTACGCTAATATGACCTAAGCGGCAGTGCCACAAGAAAGTGGTACTATCATTATTAACTCTACATCTTTTGGCGTGAACATGCGTATTACCACGACCGAGATTCAATGAACCATTCACATAGGGTGCATTACCATGAAAGGTATTATTCATGTAAACAAAATAACCATTATTCTCTAACTTAAATGAATAACCGTATTGCAATGAAGATGATCTAATCATATTCATGCTCAACGTAGACACCTGATAACATTTATCTAGGTTCAACACTAATCCCGAAGGCAGATGGAGCGTGCGATGGTGATCTCATCAACTTTGGAAACACTTCCAACACACATCGTCACCTCGCCCTTAGCCAGTCTCCGTTTAGTTCGTAGCTTTTGCTTCAAGTCACCAATAATAGCAACTGAACCGGTATCCAATACCCAGGTGCTACCAGGAGTACTAGTGAGGTACACATTAATAACACGTATATACTTTGTTGAAGTTGCCAGTCTTCTTATCTACCATGCATTTGGGGTAATTCCGCTACCAGTGACCGTTCCCCTTACAATAGAAGCACTTAGTCTCGGGTTTGGGTTCAACCTTGGGTTCCTTCACTGGAGCGGCAATTGGTTTGCCATCCATGAAGTTTCCCTTCTAGCCCTTGCCCTTCTTGAAACCAGTGGTCTTGTTAAACCATCAACACTTGAATCTCCTTCTTGATTTCTACCTTTTGCGGTCTTAAGCACCGCGAACAGCTCCGGGATCATCTCCATCCCTTGCATGTCATAGTTCATCACGAAGATCTAGTAGCTTAGTGATAGTGGCTAGAGAACTCTATCAATCACTATCTTATCTGGAAGTTTAACTCTCACCTGATTTAAGTGATTGTAGCACCCAGACATTCTGAGCACATGCTCACTAGCTGAGCTATTCTCCTCCATCTTGTTGGCAAAAGAACTTGTCAGAGGTCTCATACCTCTCAACACGGCATGAGCCTGAAATCCCAATTTCAGCTCTTGGAACATCTCATATGTCTTATGGCGTTCAAAACGTCATTGGAATCCCGATTCTAAGCCGTAAAGTATGGTGCACTAAACTATCAAGTAGTCATCAGAATGTGTCTGTCAGGTGTTCACAACATCCACAGACGAAGTTGTAGGGGTTTGCACATCGAGCGGTGCATCAAAGACGTAAGCCTTCTGTGTAGTAGTAAGGACACTCCTCGGACTACGAACCCAGTCCACATCATTGCTTACAATATCTTTGAACTTGGTCTTTCTCTAGGAACGTATTGAAACAAGGAGCTACAACGTGAGCTATTTATCTACAACATATTTGCAAAGACAATTTAGACTATATTCATGATAATTAAGTTCATCTAATCAAATTATTTAATGAACTCCCACTCAGATAGACATCCCTCTAGTCATCTAAGTGAAACATGATCCGAATCGACTAGGCCGTGTCCGATCATCACGTGAGACGGACTAGTCATCAACGGTGAACATCTCATGTTGATCGTATCTTCTATACGACTCATGTTCGACCTTTCGGTCTTCCGTGTTCCAAGGCCATGTTTGTACATACTAGGCTCGTCAAGTCAACCTAAGTGTTTCGCATGTGTTCCGAGGCCATGTCTGTACATGCTAGGCTCGTCAACACCTGTTGTATTCGAACGCTAGAATCTATCACACCCGATCATCACGTGGTGCTTCGAAACAATGAACCTTCGCAATGGTGCACAGTTAGGGGGAACACTTTTCTTGAAATTTTAGTGAGGGGTCATCTTATTTAAGCTACCGTCATTCTAAGCAAATAAGATGTAAAACATGATAAACATCACATGCAATCAAATAGTGACATGATATGGCCAATATCATTTGCTCCTTTTGATCTCCATCTTTGGGGCTCCATGATCATCGTTGTCACCGGCATGACACCATGATCTCCATCATCATGATCTCCATCACCGTGTCTTCTTGAAGTTGTCTCGTCATCTATTACTTCTACTACTATGGCTAACGCTTTAGCAATAAAGTAAAGTAATTACATGACGTTTATATTGACACGCAGGTCATAAATAAATTAAGACAACTCCTATGGCTCCTGCCAGTTGTCATACTCATAGACATGCAAGTCGTGATTCCTATTACAAGAACATGATCAATCTCATACATCACATATATCATTCATCATATCCTTTTGGCCATATCACATCACACGACACATGCTGCAAAAACAAGTTAGACGTCCTCTAATTGTTGTTGCAAGTTTTTATGTGGCTGCTATAGATTTCTAGCAACAACGTTTCTTACCTACGCCAAAACCACAACGTGATATGCCAATTTCTATTTACCCTTCATAAGGATCCTTTTCATCGAATCCGATCCGACTAAAGTGGGAGAGATAGACACCCGCTAGCCACCTTATGCAACTAGTGCATGTCAGTCAGTGGAACCAGTCTCACGTAAGCGTACATGTAAGGTCGGTCCGGGCCGCTTCATCCCACGATGCCGCCGAATCAAGATAAGACCAGTAACGGCAAGTAAATTGAAAAAATCGATGCCCACAACAACTTGTGTTCTACTCGTGCATAGAAACTACGCATAGACCTAGCTCATGATGCCACTGTTGGGGATCGTAGCAGAAATTTAAAATTTTCTACACATCACCAAGATCAATCTATGGAGTAATCTAGCAACGAGGGGAAGGGGAGTGCATCTACATACCCTTGTAGATCGCTAAGCGGAAGCGTTGCAAGAACGCGGATGAAGGAGTCGTACTCGTAGCGATTCAGATCGCGGTTGATTCCGATCTAAGCGCCGAACCACGGCGCCTCCGCGTTCAACACACGTGCAGCCCGGTGACGTCTCCCACGCCTTGATCCAGCAAGGGGAGAAGGAGAGGTTGGGGAAGACTCCATCCAACAGCAGCAC